>NC_056730.1:66608677-66818677 GCF_019279795.1 Protopterus annectens
AACCTGGCTGATGACGAATCTCCATACATCAGAAAATGCAAGAGCTAAGTGAGGAACATAGTTTGAGTTAATGAAGACTCCTTAAGTACTATGATACTGGAAGTAACACACTGCACACTGAGTTAATGAAGAAACCTTAAACACAATACTATTACAGAAGTAACACACACTATAGAATCAGAATAGCAGGATAACAACACATCAGAACAAAGGGCGACATGACAGCAGCTTCCAGTTAAAACATTTAGATATGAATGTGCGGCTTTTCTGTGTTATTATGCACTTTGTCCTCCGATGGACGCAGTCACTGATTTTGTGTCGCCATCAGTGGATTCCCGCTGACATGGCACACCCTTCAGCTGAGCCTTGGTTAGCCTGAAATTTGGACTGTTGATTTGCCTTTGGCAGAACAGAAGTCTGTACAGCTGAGTTCTGATGTCCTTGCTATAAAAGGCATATATGAGCGGATTCACCAGGGAGTTTGTCTCTCCTAAAAGAAAAAGCAGGTCTTTAAGCAGATCTACGAGGTTGCAGGTAGCGCAGGTAGCCTGTACCACACCGGTAATGTAGTATGGTCCCCAAGACAGAGCAAAACAGGCAATGACAATGAGAACTGTCCTCACAGCCTTGAAATGTCTCAGGTCTGCAGTCAGGGCGCCAGTTCGAATCCAGGTCTGCTTAATACTTCGATATTGCAAGTAAGCAATTCTACAAAGGGCAATGTGTATGTATATCAGGGTGGTGAGAACTGGTACAAATATACTAAAGCAGATAATGTAGACATACTCGCCCCTAGCTGCATACAGCAAACCGCAGAAGCCGGTATAATTGCTCCGTTGGAGAGAAGGCAAGAGAAGTGGCAAATGTCCCAAGATGAAAGAAATACCCCACAGACTGACGATGAGGACAACAATGTTTCTAGTGGTCATAATTCTGAGGTAATACAAGGGGAATCTGACAGCCAGGTACCTATCAAAGGAGATAAGCAGCAGGGTCAAAATGGAACCTATACAAGGAGTGATCGTTAAACAAATCCTCAATAAACAGAAGGTTATGTTTTTGTCGAAGTCATCATCGAAAATATCGTCTAGTGCCTCGACCACACACATCACTCCTACCAGCAGATCTGCAGCCGCCAGGTTGAGGATGAACATATAACTTTTGGCATGCTTCCTCCTCATTAAATTATAAACTACAAAAACGACAGGGATGTTGGCAGCAGGTATTAGGATACTGAGAAGTGCATGCATTATTGCATATATAATAGTTGCCATTTTCGTTTTATAGTATTATCTCTTAATCTGATAGCTGATGCAAACTATTTTAAAGAGTAGTATTTCGACGAGTGCAACACTTTACCCGTTCCAACTAGCAAATGTTCTTACATTTGTGAATACTCAACAGCATCTTTCAAATGGATTATAGTGTTGGGGATACCTGCGACAGCAGTCTTGTAATCCTTATAGTAAATTGCTTGCCGCGATATTTTAATTAATTACTCATTTGAAGAATGTGATTCTATTCACTGAGTCCACAATTTAAATATGCCCGAAGGGGACCAATGATGCAGACCCACGCATTTCCACAAAGAGCTGTCGGAGCTTTTTCTTTTGCTCCTAAGTTTTCCGGAAAATCTTCTCCTTGTATGACTGGTTTATTTTTATCATTATTCTACTGTTTTAATGAAAAAAAATATTGGAAGCTTCAAGTGAATAATGTATGCCAAACCATAACTTGAGCAAGTTCAGCACCTCAAACCCGAAGATAAAATGGGAGATAGGAACCCAAAGCAGTCTGTACGATTCATTGCGAATACTTAAAATGGAATGCGATGGCCACACTTGTACACTGTTGTGCAAATACAAACCAGTTTGGCAAAAGTAGGATCCGATACACAATTCCAGAGCAGTGAGTTATCGGTTAGGACTGACTAAGTGCAAATATCAGTCAGTGAGATCCTTCCTTCCATCACCTCTTGCCGACAGCTTGCTTTTCACTGAAGCCTGGGCTGTACATTTTTGCTTCATTTCCACCTAGCCGGCAGGTGTAGTGAATCCCTGTTCTCCACTTATACAACAGAAATTCTGGTGGTGCGTCATACTTAGTCAAAATAGAGGAACGGCGGGGTAGTACATACTTTCCATATATAAATGGAAGGGAAAGCATAGGTGCACCACCAGGTAAATAATGTTTTTGTAGTTTTTAACCACTAACGGAAATAATGTCTCATCCTTGTGAATGTGGTGCTGCGCAAACGGCAAAGGTCTGGTTCTGGAGGCCCCCATTGACCAGTTTGATAATGTATTGGTGAAAAGTAGCCTTTGCTTTTGTGCTCAGTGCGTTCAACACAGAAGAATGCAGCGCTCCTAACTGCTGTGGACATTTCAGTAATAAAACCATCCGCAAATGTCTGACGTAGAACTACAAATATGACCTGTGCAAACATGGTTACTAGTTCGCGTTAGCTTTCTGTCGTCCCTGTCTGGCCCTATTCCAACTGTGCTCGCCACTCACCTTACTGACTTTGTTAAAAGCAAGACTGTTCTCTTCACCTGAGTCCTGCGAGTTGAGAGAAAAACAAAAACATATATATAATAAAAATCTTCAGTTTCTGGAACGCGCACACGGTGCTACAGAGCGCTCCTATAGCAATCTGTGTTGCCCTACAGTGAACTAAGCAGATCTATACAGTTTTATTTTGAAATAATATAATAGTAGTTGAGTGACGTGCACACCTCTGGAAATTAGTGTTAGGTTCCCCCTTCTCCCATTTACTTGAGTAGTTTTATTCCAGTCTTCTCCAAGCCTTAATTAGGTTTTTAGGATTCATTCTATTACCATACCAAGTAAGTTTTCTTTTTCACTGAAGTAAAAGTTTTCTGGATTTGTCAATAGAATTAAGCCAGTCTATGGTGCTCAGTTAATGGGATTTTTCCACTGACCCGAGGAATTTCCTGGTTGATAGTTTTCTTTGTAGCCACTTGTCTCCAGTCATCAGGTCCAACCTATTCCTTTCACCTTCACTGGGCTCATTCCGCTCCCCTACCCTACCTGCATTTCCCACCCACCCCCACTATACTTACATTTATTTTTGGCTAGCCACTACCATTACCCATATCATCCAATCAAGGAAAATTAATTAAAACACAACACTACTTAATTAACAACCCTCAACAGCATAGCAAAATCCTTTAACAACTTCAGATAGCAGCTATTTAATCCAAAGCCTCACAAAAAAACTTTATACCAACTAGTAACAACTCTCTTCCACTAACTGCCCCTCTACCACAATATGTTACCCTTACATACTCCTGTTTTAATAATTCTAGCTTTAGCTGGCCATTTTTCCTCTTACCACATCAACCTAAAAGAATCAATTCACTACTAGACTACCCCATTCTCCTGCCCACAAAAAACTAAACCCAATAGCATTATCATATCCTCCTCAACCTTTAACACTACACCCATTTAACTGACCCCCTACACTCTACTCCCTCACAACTCCTAGAATCTCCCTGAAATACAACAGGTATATAGTTAAAATCCTAAAAAAACATTAATATAGCATCTAAACTAACTCTCAGCTGAGACATTTACTCAAACCCTGGGGCAAAAACCAACCCAAACTGCACACCTCCCCAACATACCAACCATTCCCAGAGTTCACCAAACCATCCTAAGAAGGCAGAAGATCTCTTACTATTAAACCTCAATATTAGAAGTATTGCAAACAAAATCCCTGATGCCAATCTCTCCCTGTACTCACCTGTGATTATACTACTAACCAAAACATGGCTATAACCTAACTTAGCAATAATGACATGTTTGCTCCTGGGTACAGCATCTTACCAGTAGGCAAAAAAGGCAAAATGGGGTGGTGTAGCCATTTTATTTAAAAATCACCTTACTCTGGAAACTCTAGATCACAATGCCCCCAACTTTAACAATGCTGAAGTGAGTCCTACCAAACTAAAACTTAACTCTAAAAAACAGATAAATATAATAGGAACCTGGGTGTATATCACATAATCGAAATCCCAAAATATCAAACACCATAAGACCGAACTTGGAATGTTAAAATGTGATATAATCGAAAGCTCAGAACAGCAAATTTTTTCCCAGGGAAAAAAATTGCTGTTCTGAGAAACACACACACAACACAAGCACACCAAAAAAAGTAATCCACACATATACACTTAAAATCCTAATTCTAACCCTACACTAAACCGTACATACACTACTGTCTATCCACTTACCTTAACCCAAACCCTAACCCTAAGGTCCGTAACTATCATGCACTCAACTTACCTGCTCCCTAACCCTAAAGTCCATAACTATCGCACACTCACCTTACCCGCTCCCTAACCCTAAGGTCCCTAACTATCGCACACTCACCTTACCTGCTCCCTAACCCTAAGGCCCCTAACTATCACACACTCACTTTACCAGCTCCCTAACGCTAAGGTCCCTAACTATCCCATTCCTACACTCACCTTAACCCAGTCCATTCGTACATTTACCATAACCAGGTCCGTAACCTTCGCACCACAGTGGAGAAAATAGCAAAGCGGCAGAAGCAGCCCACCAAATTCTTTCCCTAGGAAAGAATTTGATGTTCTGCAGCTTCGCTATTTTCAGCGTTCGCAGTTTTGGGTTCTATATTATAACCTTCGATGTTTTACTACTTCAATGTTATAATATAAACCCTAGGAACCTATATACCACCCAGAATTAACATATCCATACTAGAAAATATACTGCACTGGACTGCAAAATCACTGCCGCAGTAAACAATAATTATGGGTGATTTTTATATAGACTGGTTAACCTGTAACTTCCAAAACCCCACTAATCACATCAACCTCCATGGCTTCTTCCAATCATCCAAACACCCACTATGATTGACAAATCATCTAATAAGCACTCCAGACTTAATTGGATATTAACAAATAGACCAGCCCTCTCCTTTCACTCTGGCTGTCTTCCAGATAGCCTCAGTGGCCATCTTCCAACCTTTCTACTCAGGCATCATATATACTCATCAAAGCAAACTACTTACCATCTAAGGAAAAAAAAAAACTTTCATCACCAAAGACTTCACATCCACCCTAAAACACTGTAATTGGACACCACTTAAGCAACTTCCCCTAGAAGATGCGGTAAAGTATTTTAACTGTATATTCCTAAATATCTTGAGTACACAAGCTCCTCCCAGAAATATATGAATAAAATCTGACTTTGCTCCATGGCTAAACAAAGAAGCCAGGTCACTGCTACAATTAAGATACAAAGCCTGGGAACAGTGGCACAAAACTATTTCCCAAGCTGCCAAGCAAGCTTACCATGCTACTACCATGATATAGGGTTGCTACCTTTACAAATCCCCAAAGTGGGACATTTTTTGTAGAAATGTCAGATTTTTCAGGGCAAAACATACCCACAGCCACTACAAAGGACAGAACTTTACTTTTTTGCCAAAATAAAAGCTTATTCTTGTAGCATTTGAGTTGCTTTTTCTATTTCTATAACAGTTAGGTGTTTCAGACACAAAGTAACTGTTTTATGCAGCTATTAAAGAAAATATAGGAAATATTTTTGTCCTTAAATCTCAGGACATTTTCCATTTTTTTCAGTTTTTTTGCAGGATACAACTGCCCAAAGAGGGATTGTCCTTCGCAAAGTGGGACAGGTGGTAACCCTGCCATGACATTCAAATTAAACACCAAAACAACCCACAAAAGTTTTGGTCAGCTATTAATAACATACTCCTACAAGGTAAAGTTAGCACACCCTCCCCATCTACTACTAATAATTCAGATAACATAGCGACCCAATTCAATAAATACTTCACAGAGACTATTTTCCCCCTCTAACAAGCAAAGCTCTGTCCTTACTCCAGTTCCTCCTTTATCTTGGAATTACAATGGCACGTTTTCCCTACAACCTGTCTCAGCTGACATCATAAAAAACTGGTTAAAAAACTAAAGCAAACTGTGGAAATGTCCTACCCGTACGGCAACTGCATGGCTCAAAAACCAAACCCAAAATACAAAAATCAAACAAAGCCAGCAGATCAGGGTAAGCTGTGTAATTTTATTAGCTTGTCTTAAATCATAAAAAACAGACCAGTTTTGGCTCAATAAATCCTCAGCCTTCTTCAGTATTTAAAATAAAGTGAGAACAGTAGTCCTTATTTATAATGAACATACAGATTGATGTTAAAACCTGATTGGTTCCTACAAATGTTCATTCATTCCAGGTGAAAATAAAGCCCTCAACTTAATTATCCATTTCTTTTCTTTTGAATCCAAAAGGCTATACCATCCAGCTTTATTAGCCCTATTTCCCACGACTTTGTCGATAACTGTAAATCTAAATGTAGCATTAGGATGTTTAATGGTGTTTGCATTTTGCAAGATAGGTGTTTGTTTTCATTTTGCAGGGGGAGAAACATAGGGTCCCAATTGAGCCATTACAAACACATCAACCAAACTACTGGGGTTTCTGGACAACGGACCATGGTTAGTGACTTACTTTCAGGTTGTGTACCTTGCGGCCACTGTACCCCCTGTAAAGCTTTGAATAAAACTAAGGAGTTTTCTGGTAGCAACACAGGCAATGTTTCTTAGATTCAGTTCTTTGCCAGTTGTGGGACAGATTGGCTGATTTATTTTGTCACCTATAGTTGCCATGCTTTTTATGTTGGACAGACATCCAGTCCCCTCAGGATCTGTATTTCAGAAAATTTTAGTGGTATTAGAAACAAAACACCCAGTAAAGCACTATATAAACACACCATTAAACATCCTAATGTTACATTTAGATTTACAGTTATCAACAAAATCATGGGAAATAGGGCTAATAAAGCCGGATGGCATAGCCTTTTGGATTCAAAAGAAAAGAAATGGATAATTAAGTTGGGGGCTTTATTTGCACCTGGAATGAATGAACATTTGTAGGAACCAATCAGGTTTTAACATCAATCTGTATGTTCATTATAAATAAGGACTGCTGTTCTCACTTTATTTTAAATACTGAAGAAGGCTGAGAATTTATTGAGCTGAAACCGGTCTGTTTTTTATGCTTTAAGACAAGCTAATAAAATTACACAGCTTGCCCTGATCTGCTGGCTTTGTTTGATTTAAAAAAAAAACTAAAGCCCACATCACTAGCTGCTGATATCCTACCAGCAGATTTTCTCAGAATTGCTGCCGATGCTATCACCTACGAAAATCCATCCTTACAAACAGATCCATTTCTGAGCATCAAGTCCATGCTGTATAGAAAATTTCACATATTACTCTATTACACAAAGCAGACAATTCAACAGAACTCTCCAATTACGGACCAATAATCTTATCCCCCCATCCAAAATTCTAAAGACGTCTATATACATGCAAATTATGGACCACTTACATATTAACAAACTTCTATCCAATATTCTACACAGTTTTTGTCCCTTCCACAGTACTACCACTGCTCTAATGTCTTTCACTAATACAGTTAACCATCTCAGAAATAAATTCAATTTTGTATCCTCTATCCTTCTCAGTCTATCAAAAGCCTTCGATATGGTCTTACATAGTAAACTTATTAATGTCCTTTCTGAGCTGAATCTAAGCCAGTCCACTCCTGCTTGGTTCCAAGACTATCTAACTGGGCACCAGCAAGCAGTACTATGGCAACAAAACTGTTCTCCTCTTCTTCCTGTTACCCTAGGAGTCCCTCAAGGTTCCATTCTAGGCCCCCTACTTTTCACACTATTCGCTAACAATTTCCATACTTCAGCACCACATGCTTCTGTTGTTCAGTAAGCAGATGACTCCACATTAATATGCACTATTCCTTCTTTATAAGAACCACAATCACTAACACAAGTCTCTTCCTCTACAGTTGAAGCACGGTTAACCAATTCCCAGCTAATTCTGAACCCCAACAAAAGCAAGCTCACACTTTTCCATCCTACAAGACCTACTGTGCCCCTCCCATCATTTAACATTGTATCCATGAACAAAACTATCATCTCACCCATAGCTCGCACTAAACTTTTAGAGGTTGTGATAGGCAATAGCATGAGATTTGAATTCCATATTTCCCAGACCATAAAGAAAGTGCACAAAACGTGGTACATTATATAGAAATAAGCAGTATCTTACAAATAACACAGAATCAACTGTTGCACAAACACATCTTATCTTAACTCTTTTCTATGCCTCAGCAATTCTCACTGATCTAAGAAAAGCTGATTTAGCAAAACTAGATTCCTGTTATAACAGAACTTCCAGGTTTACCACTGACTCTTCCTTCAAGTCACATCACTGTACAGCACTCAAATAGCTTAACTGGTCGGAATTTCCTCAACTCTTAGTTTATAACCAAATAACTATGAACCATAAAATCCTCAACCAACCAGAGAAAAGTCCTGCCCTTCAAAATCTATTACATTCATGCTCCAGTAATAGGATTCTTCACTTTAGCAATAAATCACTGATAAATGCAACCAAAACCAATAATGCTACAGGGGACTACCTCTTCTGAAACCATATAGAAAAAAATCTGGAGCACACTAACTACTAATAAGGCATCAACAACTACCTTACCTCATTTTAAAGTAAATACTAAAGACTCACTTATCTAAAACATGGCTATGTGCTTGTACTACTCCTGGCTAGACTATCTTCTCTGTTGCTAAGGAATTAGTACTTGTAAAGATAATTCTACCTCTCGTTTTACATCTTTGTGCATGACATATATTGATTTTTAATCTATAAATGGGTTAACCTACTCTTGCTTTGAGTTTATGAATATGCTTATTATATTCTTTTGTATTAATTTGTCTGTGATATATGATGTACCTGCATACTGTCAAGGGGTACACAGCATTTTATTATATGTTGAACTTGTATGCGTAAGTATGTACACGTATATGTTTTATGTGGAGCTTTTCTCCTTGGACCTCTGCTGAAAAAGGGCTTGCATCCAGTCAGATCTTCCCAGTAAACAAAAGTAAAATATAATAAATAAATAAATAAAATAATGTTTACACTACTAGTATGCGACTGGCTCACATGGCCACACTGAACCAAAATAACTGAAACACAATGTATAAAACATAAAATGGGAAGGGGAAATGTAGTAATTACTGCGGGTCTATATTGAATGAGCAAAGTCTTAAAAAAGCGAATGCTGATTCATCGACCCTATGTAAGTGAAAGCTTACAATCCCGAACACCTTGAACAGTGATTTTTTTCCCAGGGAAAAAAAATTGCTCGGCCAGTTTCAGGAGTTTGCCATTTCCTCCACTGTGGTGCGATCTCGGAGTTGGTATATTTAAGTGGGGGGGGGGTGAAACCACCCACATTATATATTGTTTTAAGATTTTTTTTTTTTTTTTTTTTTTTGTGGAACAGCAATTTTTTTCCCTGGGAAAAAAATCACTGTTCCGAGTGTTTGGGATTGTAAGCTTTTGCTTACATGGGGTCGATGAATCAGCATTCACTTTTTTAAGCATTCGCTGATTCAATATAGACCCATTATTGCGGCTCAAGATACTACAAAAGACACCAGCAATTGCTGATCAAGTGGTCCCAAATCAAGCCAGAATGACACCCCACCATCTCCATCCAAGGAGAGAAAGATAACTATATATCCTTGCTGTTATATTTGATTAGGTGTACCTCTCAACTTTGGGTTACCACCTTTTCAAACAGCCAAAGTGGGACATTTTTGGTACAAATGCCAGGTTTTGCAGGCCAAAACATACCCACGGCCAGTACAAAGGACAGAACTTCACTTTTTTGCCTAAATAAAAGTGTATTCTTGTAGCGTTTCAGTTGCTTATTCTGTTTCTTCTACCATTTAGGTGTTTAAGCTACAGAATAACTGTTTTATGCAGCTATTACATAAAATATAGGAAATAATTTTGTCCTAAAATCTCAGGACATTTGCCATTTTTACAATTATTTTGCAGGACACAACTGCCCAAAGAGGGACTGTCCCTCATAAAGTGGGACAGGTGGTAACCCACTAAATTTTCCTTGATTTTGACTCAGATTTTAACACTGTCCATCATAATCCCCCCCTAAAACTGGTGAATTTAGGAGAAAGCATGGTGAAGTACACTTAATAAATAATGACAACAATTAGTTTTATAGACTTTTATTACTTAATGAATAATGACAATAATTGGTGTATAATGACAATAATTAGAGTTATAGACTTATTTTACTTCAGAAAATGTGTATCAAATCACATTCTTGTGTCCTGTCAATGTCTCATGTTAATTGTACTAATATATTTTTTAATGTCTCTGTCACTGATTATTTCTAGATTTGTCCCTGATTGTTTCTGGATTTGTCCCTGATTCTCCTGAGATTTGTCCCTGATTCCTTGAGAGCTGTAAGAAAATGTATTTGTGTTTACTTTAGTAGACAGCGCTCATGATGGCAACCAGAAATGCCACTGTTAGCACCCTAACATATTCACTGAACAGCAAAATCAGAGAACCAGTAAACAAACTAGCTTCTGTGAATTACCTTCAGTGTGCTAAAGATTTGATAGCACTCCAAGTTTACAAGATAATTAACTTTTCAGCCGCGAAACCCCAGTATATCAACAGTTACAAACTTAGTAATATGCATCTGTAGGGGAGTGGAGACCATACTCTTTAATCTTTCAGCAAGAATTCAGAACAAATTTAAAAATAATTTAGAGACAGAGGCACAAAGTCAGGGATAGATTTTAAATACTGCTCTTATAAACTTACAAAGTTGCAATGTCTGAAACTCTAATGTCTGCCACTGTTTATTGACTTCAGTCCTCACTGCCAGAAAACAAATTTCATGAGGAGTAGACCAAAAATATGAGGCAAAGCTCTGGAAATTCTGAAACATTCTAAACAGTTGAGAGGTATAGGGTATGCAATAGCTTAGAGCATGTCTTATAAACATGTAAGCATTCAAAATATCGAACATAGCTTTTACATTTCGAATAAATGGATTCAACCATTTGAGTTTTAATGAGATGAGGATTCAGTGTTATAACACAGTCCTGTTTTGTATGACATTTTGTATATGCAAATCAGATTTGAGGTTATCATCAATTATCATACCTAATAGTTTAGTGTGAGAGGCCAATTTGATGTTGGTGTTATGATAGGAATAAATTAAGTTTTTTTTTTCACTGGAGAGAGATATGGGAAAGAAATTTAATATTTTTTTTTTTGGGGGGGGGGGTTAAGCATAAGTTGAAAGTTGTGCAACCATTTTTCTGTAGCAGTAAAAGATTCTTGCGTAAAATGTTGAAGGTGTGCCACATCTTTCGATAAACATGCAAGTGCAGAGCCATCAATGTACTGTATGACAGAGGCTTTTTGTGTATATGTAATGAGTGAGTTGGTTGAGACTGTTAAAGAAGAGAGAAATGAGGACAAATCATTGTGGGATACCTGTATTGATAGAAGACAAGAACAAGACAGTGAATGCTAGGAGAGCTGTATTGGCATTGTGGGAAATTTGAAAACCATGTTGGGTAGGGGTTAGAAGTTGTTCCTGAATGAGGTAATGTTGGAGTTGCTTTTGGGTGCACTTTTCTAATATTTTTGAAAGAGGTTAGACTTGCTCTTGGCTATAATTTGTGATGTTTGTTGAATTTCTACCTTTATGGAGGGGGGATAATATATATCATTTTTTCCATACAATGGGGACATAAGATTCTTGAATGGATCTATTTATAAGAATAGATGCAGGATAGGCCATACTCCAAACAATTATTTAGATGTCATTTTCAGAACTTCAGTAGGTAAGTTGCCAGCAGAGGTAGAGCAGATTTTTAGTTTCCTTAAGAGATGTTTTATACATAATGTAGGCAGTGGTTGTAGGGTAAAAGTAGATGTACAAGATTGTGGCTGTTGACCATAATGTGGAACGGTAGAGCTGAAATCTTTTGTAATGGAGGCTATACTGTTTATAAATTAGGTGATAAATTGTATGGCAAGATCAAGTGATGTACTATTTGATGAAGGGCTAGGATTATATTTTAGTCTTGGATGCAGTATTTCTATAAGTTGACTAGAACTTCTATGGATTATATTTGATTCTATTCTAGAATTTACTGAAATATGCTTTTTTAAGAGATTATTTGATTTATTGCCTGAGTGTGAAGGTTTTTTATAACATTGGTGATTTTGTGAGGTTTTATTTCTCTGCCAGTTTTTCCAAGCTTTATATCTCATCTGCATGTGTTTTCTAGTTTTATTCTCTTATTTTGGGGGGGGGGGGTGCTGATTCATTTGAGGTATTAAGGAAAATTGAGTTAAATTTTGTTATAACTTCATCCAGGAGGAGGGTTTTGAATATATTCCAACTGATTGAGAAGAAGATGGCAGTGAATGTGTGGATTGAAGTTGGTTAGTTTATAGATAATTTTAACGGCTTGTTGTTTTGGAAGATGTTGACTGCATCACTTGGTAAAGGAAAGGAGATGATCACCGAGAGAGTTTGGTAGAGTGCCTGAGGAGATAAATTTACTAGGATCTGGAGTCTAATAAAGAACTTGCATTTTTACTATAGTACATTGGACTTTCTGTGAGTTATTTAAAACCAAATACATTTATAGTGGATTTGGGGGAGTTTGTTGTGAGGTTAAGCCACTTTAGGCTGATGCCCCCTAATATGATTGTTTTATTTGGGATGGAAGGTAAGATCCAGTGTAGAATTTCTTCTAATGCACCAGTGTTCTCACCTGGGGAAATATACAAGGTGACAATGCATGCTTATCTTCAGGAATGTAATAACATGCTCTGCTTCATTAAATTGTGGTATGGGAGCAATGTATGGGGTATGAATAATAGTGATTATGGAAACATATTGCAAAAAACAATGCCTTTTATTTTGAGATGATCGTTGCAAATTATATTGTAGCCAGGTGGTACTATTTTGGTATCTCTTATATTTATTTTTAGCCAAGTTTATATTATAGGTTCATAGGTTCATAGGTAGGTACTAGGCTATCTGCCCAAGGGCATTTATAAGCCTAGCCAGAGTGTGTTGGCTTTCACCACCCCATTGATTAATTAACTGATCCTATGTCAAGCAGAGCCAATGAAGTGATCCCAGGGGGTGTATTTTCTGTTACCCATCCACTTGTCAAGGTTTTTCATGAAGAGTGTTAGTGAGGGGCTCTGCCTAATATTTGGAATGTTGTTCCAAAGCATGGGGAGTCTCTGTGACAGGAATCTATCCCTCCAGCATGTTCTATTTATTGTTGTGGCTAGGTTTAGCTCACTAGAGCGCGTGGCTTGCAGTGACTTGGATTTCTTTAGGTGGACAATGCCAATCAATTCTGAGTTGGACATGGCTTTGTAAGTCAGGCAGAGATCACCTCTGAGTAAGCGATATGTCACTGAGTACAGCCAGAGTTTTTTCAGTAGGGCTGCATAGGACATATGTTTGAGGCCAGTAATCCTCTTGGTGAGGTACTTTTGTGGTCTCTCCAGCTGTTGGAAGTGTCTTGTGAGGTACATCCCAAATGGGGCATTGTACTCTATGATGGGTTTGATGAGTGATGAGTAGAGGGGCACTATAACCTCTTTATTTCTAGATGCGAACCCTTTAGTAATTAGATGGGCCACACAGAAGGATTTCCTAACTACTTTGGCAATATGATTGTCAAAGGAGTAATTACTATCTACCTGGGTCCCCAGATCTCTTATTACCCCTTCTGTATTAAGAGGGCTGCCACTTATGTGGTAATTCTTGGGTGTTTTGTTTTTCCCAAATGGGATGACTATGCATTTTTTGGCATTTAGCTTGAGGCCATGACTTTGACACCAGGTGTCCATCTCAGTAAGGCCCTTTTGGAAGATGTCCATGTTAGCTTGAGAGTCAATTATGGCTCCCAGTTTGCAGTCATTGGCAAACTTGGTTAGCCATAGTTTTCCTGTGTTTGCCTGTACTTTTGAGAAGTATATGCTGAACAGTAGGGGTCCCAGGACTGAGCCTTATGGGACACTACTTGTGACTGGTTTAGAGTCGGACCTGGAGCCTGCTGTTCTTACTGTGTGAGTTCTGGCAACCCATCTTGTGACGTAGGGGTTTATGTTCAGGCTGGTGAATTTTTCTGTAATACCCGAGTGAGGAATGGTGTCGAAAGCCTTGGCGAGGTCAAGGTAGGCTGTGTGAACAACCTTTCCCTCGTCTATGGCCTTGGTGACTGTCTCGAAGAAGTCAGCCAGGTTTACTAGGCATGATCTGCCCTTAACAAAGCCAAACTGGGTCGGGTAAAGTGTTTGGAGGTTCCCAATGTCTTTGCTAATGAGTTCCATGATGATGCGCTCCATAGCCTTACAGACCAGGCTAGTCAGGCTAGTTACCAGGATCAGTATTATGAAGGACAATTCATGCATGGAGGTCAGTGATTTCATTTCTCATACTTCCAGCATTTATAGTAATGAGCGTTAGTTGGCTAATAGGGGATGGAGATTGTGGGGTTTGAACAGTGTGATTTGTAGTACTGGACTTGTCTATATGGTGGGTATTTGGACCTTAGTTTGGATGAATGCCACCATTAGTTAGGACTGAATTAAGGCAAAGTACAATTTCTATATATTATTGAAGGTTTTGTTTATCAAAATGTTAAGTTTTGGGTTGATTTAAGGGTGGGATAAATAATTTGATCTTGGAGTGGAGATCATTGTAAAGGCTAGCAGCTACAGTGGGAACATTTTTAGAGTGAGATAGTCTTGTAGAAATGTAGCTGGTGAGACAATATCTTTAATTTTTGAAATTGGGGTTATAGGTGAGGTAGGTGAGAAGTAGTATTAAATATAAAGTTTTGACTGGGCAAAAACATGTGTTAGTGAACTATTACCAGTACTAACTAGTGGTAAAGAAAGAAAAAAAGTGTATTATTTAAATAATATAGGATATCATCTGTAGAGAAACTGAAACAGAATGAGAGCTTTGGTAAGTGATGCAAGGAGTAGCGTGTAAAAGGAGAAGGAGTAACTATAGTCAGGGATATACAGACTGTAAGGTAAAGGAGTGTGATAGGCAGATGGCAAATTAAAGATAATTTTAGGTAGATAACGTTTGTTAATTAATGCTGATGAAAGGGCAAGAAATGAAGGGGTGGGGGTTTAGGGTATTATAAATGTGGAGAATGAATATACATATATTTTTAAACAGGTAATTGAGGGGTGGGGTTGAGGTTACTATAAATGTAGCAAATGAATATGCATCACTGGTGCATCTGGCAAGACTCCAAAGAAGGGTCAGGACACCGAGTTATTCCAGATCCAGAGGACATTAGAGTGAAAAATGCCTAACATAGTAACCTTCTCTATATATTGTAAGTGTTTAGTTAAGTATGATTAGTGTAGGGGAAATGTCACTGTTGTTGGTATGTCCTGCCTTAGAATGAGTGCAACTGACTCCTTTCACCTTATTCACTTGTAAGGCACAGTGAGTTACTATTGAGATTTGTCTGCTTCCTGTCCCCTGTCTGCTACATATATCTCACTACTAACTACTTGTCTACTTTCCCTCATCTGGGCTAGCACAGTTCTATCTCCTTTAGTAACCTCATACTGCTACTTGATACAATGTCCTTTTATATCGCCAAATAATACAATTTTCCCTATTTTTCACGTTAATGCTTCCAACTTTTTGCAGTACTTACGTGTTATCGCAACCACATTCTAAACCACAGTACAAAGGCTGCGAGTCGTTTAGAATGTGGTTGCGATAATACGTAAGTGCCCTTTTTGCTGTTAGTTTTTAACACTGCCACTGCTATTGCTGTCTTAGTCTATTAAGACATTTGTACTTACCTTTTGATAATCCATACTGATTTTTTTCCTACAGAACTGTTTAATCCTGCTTGGCTTCACCCTACCCTCATTCCTACCCACCCCTGACATAATTTCCTTTGTAGTGGACTTACCCCTCCCTATCCAAATTCCAACCTATCACAAGACCCTAACTGCTCTGACCTGCAGCAACATAACCATGTCTCAAATGACCACTCACAGGCTTTCGCTCCTTTCAACCACAGAAATTACATCTGCATCATCTACTCTTCATACTACGTACATCTAAATTTTGTTATTAGTGTCCTTAGTTATATTTTGCTCGTTATGCCTCTGACTGACTTCAAATATCATTGATACTCCTCTATTTCCTTTCTCATTATTCTTGGATGGATTCACTTCCATGCATTCAGCACATCGGGCAATGAGGGCCCTTTAGCACTTGTTGTTTCAGTAGCAGGTACAGGTTTTATGGGATTGAGGTTCTAGGCAGAGGCCCAACCCTCCTCAGAGGGTGCACCACACACTCACATGCACACACTCACACCTAGGGCCAACTTAGAGTGTCCAATCCACCTACTGTATGTCCTTGGAATGTGAGAGGAAAACAGAGCACTGAGAAGAAACCCACATGAATGCAGGGAGGACATACAGACTCCACACAGAAGGTACCCCAGCCAAGAATCAAACCGGAGAACCTCTTGGTGTGAGGTAACAATGCTAACTGCTATACCACTACGCTGTCCTTCTCATTATTATATAATTAGAATTCACTGATAAGCCAAATCTTCTCCACCTACTTCTATTCTCTTCTTTAAATCCACCTCTACCTCCTTCCACTTCATACTATATACTACACTTCACTTCTCTTCTTGTTTACAACCACCAAATTTTCAAATGTTTCTCCATGCATCATGTTTCTTTCTGCTGCTACTAGCATCATATCTAAGAACACTATCACTGTATACTTTCACCTCTATACACCTCTCCTACTGCAGTTTGATCAGTACAATATGAAATCAGGAATAACTGTACCAATATATCTCTCTGCCTTTTTAATTTCTCATCTTGTTTTTATTTTAAGCACACACAATACTTCACAGTCACAGTTATACTCAAACATAATACTCATACAGGTCTGTTCTAAATCATCGCTCTATCTCTAAAGAATTCCACAGTGTGGTGATGTCCACCTCGACCCAGACCAGGAAAACTCACCAATAAAGCAAAATAACAAAAAAAAAAACCTACTCCTACAAAATTGTGAATTAACTAACCTTTCTTCATCTACCACCTAAAAACTATAACTCTTCCCACCTGTACTGACCTGACATTATACAACCACCTATCCATACTAATAAAACTAGCACATCAACCCTCACCCCATCATTCTCTCACTTGTCTTATAAAAAATTAATATTGTGACAACCTCCATAGCATTTGTAACAAAGTTAAAGAGCTATATGCCTAGATATCACAGTATAACCCTGATATTCTTACCATCACAGAAACCTGGCTTAAGCCTAACATTAAATATTTTGAAGTACTCCGTCTCCTATCTTACATTTTTCTACTCTATGTATTTGTTTATCACTCACCCTGTCAGGCACTTTCTTGCAGTGTGACAGGAGTTTGATAACTCTGTACTGCCCAGAGTTGTGAATCACTCATTGTTCTTGTACAGTGGTACTATAGTGCTTATTCTCCAATCATGTAGAATATGTGTTTCTCTCCATCTGTGATGTGTGCCCTCAGTAGTCATTGTTTATACTCGAGTATAACCCTTTGGTTGGCAGTGCCTTCTGTGTGGAGTCTGCATATCTTCCCTATGTTTGTGTGAGTTTCCCTCAGGTGGTCTGGTTTCCTCCCACATTCCAAAGACATGCAGTGAGTGGATTGAACACTCTAAATTGGCCAAAGGTATGAATATGTGCATGCGAGTGCATGGTATGGAAGAACTACCATGACAGGGCTAGCCACCCAGTGGTGTAAACTTTGGCTCTAGATTGTCACTGTTGCAGTGACACCTTGACCCCTTGTGCAAAAATGGGAAAAACTGGTGTGCATGAATAGACGGGTGGTAGTAGTGAGGAAGCTTCCTCATAACTTCACTTTTTTGTAAAGAAGAGTCCAACTATAGGCACATCCTGCACAGTGTACTATTTAGGCAAAATAGAAAAAAAATTAGAATTTACCAGCATAATTATGCAATGAAAAGGAAAGACCAGATTAATTTCTTGGCAAGACATGCAAGTTTTTATACAGATTTTAATACATTTGTATTTTTGTGATAAAAAAAAGTGAAAATGGATGTAAGGGGTGGATGCTGTAGTAACAAATTATTAATGAGAGAGAGTTATATTGGCAAATATGTTAAATACTGATAAAGAATCTGGCTTAAATGATGCAATTTATTTTGCTTGTGTTTGAAACACAAACTAGTATCTATCAAATTATTTGATTTGTTGTCTTGAACATGGGGGATGTTATATAAGGAAGTTGTTTAAATGTAGGCGTATTCTGATGAAGTCTGTAGGTTAAGTAGATGAAAGCACTTAAATAAGTTATAGCAAATAATCTTTATAGGCAATTTTCTGCAGATGGTGTAGTAGTCATTGAATTCCATGGAATAGGTACCTGGTGAATTATCTGTTGTTACCTGAAAAAAGTGAAATTTCTGACAGCAGATTTAACAACTTTTTCAGGTTCTGCTGCCTGCTTATCAGGCTCTCTTTTAGGCTAATCACAGAGCAGATGCCTGAATTTACTGTTCTTCTCAGTTCACCAGAAGAAAAAAAAGCTTCTTAGAGTCTTTGGTAATCCAGTCAGCTTCCCCACTGCCTCAGCTGCCAATGCACGATGCTGCTGTAGCCAAGCCTGGTTCCTTGGACCACTCATTGTTGTCTCTCAATCCTATTGACATTTTTCCTCAGGAAGCCACTAAGGACTAGGAGATAGATATTTTCTAATTTCTCCAAATCTTTTGGGTTTCTAATACCATGATGGGAATGGACCCCATTCCTAAGTCAAAGTATAATTAAAGTTCATGAAATTAGTATTGCTTCAATCTATGATGTCAGCCAAAAGTGCTCTTAGCAGCACCCACAATGTGTTCAGTAATGACTCCTTCTGCAATTTGTATGGGGTTACATGGATTGGTAACATATCTAAATACTATTGTAGATTCCTTTTTATAAGACCCGTTGCTCCGACTACTATTGGAACTGTCTGGGTATCTTTCTTCCACATTACTCATTTCTGCCTGCAAATCCTGGTATTTTATGACTTTGTGTCTCTCTGTATGCAAGACACTGTAGTCACTGAGTGTGGCAATTTCAATGATCAGTGCTACTTCTGTCTTCTTTTCTTGGACCACTATATCCAGTTTTCTAACATCTATCTTTTGAACTGTTGGTAATGGGTGATCCCATGTCATATAAACTTCATCATTTTCTATGATGCTTTGTGGCTCATGTTTCCAGTGTTTTTCAGCCACTTCAATAACATAATATTTGCACAATCCCCAGTGCAACAGTCTCACCACATTATTATGCCTTTCAATATACAGTCCTTCTGCCATTAGTGTGTCGCAATCAGCAGCAAGGTGTGTGACTGTTTCCAATTCTGTTTTACAAAACTTACATTTGTCTGTTTCTCCCACATGTTCAATGGACTTTGTAAACCAGTGTTTAGGTAGCCCACTATCTTGGGCTGTCAATATTAACTTTTAATTTCTTGGTTTGAATTCACCTCTCCTTAACCATTCCTGTGTTCATTCTTGATCAGCATGAGGCTCCAGAAGTTTCTATACTTGCAACTATATTTATGTTTTTTCCACATTTCTTGCCTTCTCATCTGGTTCTTCACCTTATATTCTTTCTTTTGTTTTTTGGCACATTCAGTTGCTGCCTGGTTTTTATCTACTTTTGGTTTGATTTCCATTCCTGCTTGATGTCAATATGTTTCTGCTAAATTAAGCAGAGAAGTTATCTTAGATTTATTCTCCTCATGTTTCAAAACTTCCACTACATTTGGATCTTGTGAGGTCAGTAGATATGTGTGGAGTCCCCTGATTGCAGATCTGTACATGTAATCAGTTTCAAGGAGGCCCATCCCTCTTTCAGAATGAAGAATATATAATCTTGGTATACACTGATTTTTATAAATCATTTGGTGAGCATGAAGCATCCTTCTTGTTTTAATATCTAATCTATCCAACACTTTTTGGGGCCAGTCAATCTAAAGTATTCCTTATTGAGTTTTATTTGCATTTGTTCATGTTTTATTGCTGATCCTTCATCAATTCCCAAGTAATTATACACTCCCTCTTGCTCAAGTTCTTTTATATCACATTCTTGTCCCATACTGATGTTTTCCTGGTGTTGCAGTTTTCCTGCTTTAAAGGTTGCTTTTGCACATTTATCAAAACCAAATGACATTCTAATATCATCTAAAAAAGTTTTGACAACCTGCAGCCATGCTTTCAGTTCCTCGTCTGATGAGCTATACAGTTTTAAATCATCGACAAAGAGAAGATGAGAAGTCATTAAACTTTGTTGTTTTCTAGGAGCCAAATTATAGCCATGGCCTAAGCTGTTAAGCAATCAGCTTAATGGATTAATGGCAAGGCGGAATATCAACTATGACAAAGAGTCACCCTGGAATATCCTCCCTTTGAATTTTTATCCCAGGGATAATAATCTGTCCTTTATCATGGCTTAATTGCAAAGTAATCTGCCATTTTTTCATGGTTACAGTAATGTAGTCAATCAGTGTAAGGTGTATCTTATACATTATTAAGTACTCTTTTATCCATGAATGTGGGATACTATCAAATGCTTTTTTGTAGTCAATCCATGCCATACTTAAAGACTTCCCCTTTTTACAGGTCTCCACTATAACTTTATTTAACAACAAATGATCCTTTGTTCCGTATGACTTTCTTTTATTGCCATTTTGTTCTACTGCCATAATTGAGTTTCCTTCTAAATTACTATAAACTCTGTCGGCGTCGATTCCCATATATAGCTTATACATCATCAGAAGGCAAGTTATTGGTTTACAATTTTTAGGGTAGCTTGCAGGTTCACTCTTAAGTAAGAGCATTGTTTTGCCTGTTGTTAGCCAGTGTGGTATCTGTTTGGGGTGTGTATATAAATAGTTCTTACTCATGGCTAAATCCTCGTGCAAAGATGTTAATACTTTTAACCAAAAGTTAGGTACTCCATCTGGGCCTGGGGTTTTCCATTTAGAGTCCTTTCTCAAATTTGTTTCCATCTCTCTTGCTGTTACTTCATCCCATTTCATATTCTGTACCTTTAAACTTTTTATTCTTTCTTTTACTTCTTCTATCCATTTAGCATCTTTGTTATGTTCCACAGGATATTCATAGACACTTCTCCAAAATGTATCTGCGTCTTCTTTTGTGGCAGACTTTCAATTCCTTTTACCTTATTTCCCAGTTCTCTATAAAACTTTTTGGGTCATCAGTAAATTGCTTATTTTGTACGTTTCCCTTATATTTATCTGCGCATCTTCTAAGTTTTTTCACCTGAGCTGAAATTTTTAGTTTGTTATTTGTAATTATCCTGGTCTGTTCTAATACTGTGCATTGCTTTAATCACATCTATCTTTCTTAGTATTTTTGCTGATCTATTCCCTCTTCTATAATATTCTAACAGTGACACTACTTGGCTTAATTGCTTTATAGTTTCTATTCGATACTTCCATGATGGTATTCGATTTCTCCCCTCCTTTCCGTTAGTACCCTGTGATCTTGTGGAAGAACTTTATGAGTTATTAATTTAGCAGCACAGTAGTATATCCTGTTTACTTCTGTTATATCACATGGATCTCTATGGACAGTCCTAATTACTGCATTCATTTGTTTTATCTGACTTCTTACTTTTTGGGTTTTATTGACCTTCTGCAGTCTCTCTCATTGATCTTAATATATCTATCCATGCCCATTAAATCAAGCAACTCTTCTCTTAGCTCATTTACTTCCAAACTAATGGCACATCCCTTGTTTTCCATTTCCTGCCGGCATTGTATAGAAAGTTCTAGAGCATCTTCCTGTGGCATATTCTCTTCAATTTCATCCTGTGTCATCTGTTGCTCAGTCATATGGAAACTCACTGTCCTATCACTCCTCAACATTAACTGTATCAGAGTTTCCACAGTTTCCTGTTCCTTTCCTTGCTGTCTAGCTTCAAGTGAATGTTTATACTGCCTTCCTGTGGAAGGCTCCAAAATATCTTAATATGGCACCTGACCAATTGCTTCCTGTTCCACTGGTTTCCCCTTAATTTGGATATCCATTGCTCTATCCTGTTGTGGTGCCTTCTGCATTCGATTTTCTACACTGAATCCTTCTCTTTGCAGCTGCTCTATAACCCCATTTTCTATTTCTTTAACTTCTCCATTACTTTTCTCTTTTTTCTACTTTTCCTCTTAGTCTTCTTATTTTTTTGTATTGTAAAGTTTTCCATGTCCAGATTCCTTTGCCTGTATTTCTCCTCAAATATCTTTGGTGGTGCTCTTTTTGTATTGATTAGTTTTGCTTTCTCCTTTGCATAAATATTACACCATATTAAATCTCTTTTCCTTCTGTGTAGTTGCTGGGATGTCATGTGTGGTCAAGGGATAACCACTCTTGTCAGCTTCGGAGAAGTGAGCAGACAAAGCTTTGCTGTGTAGCCAGGTTAAGCTGCCTGATCCCTGGGAAAGTGCCCCTGCCTTGATCCATTGTTTTCTGTGGGATTTCCTAAAGAGAAAGTAAAATATTTATCATTTAGTTTCCCCTGTTGCATGTTCCGTGGACAGAGAAGATATGCTGGGCTTTCCTAAGGGCTTATTTCAAGTCATTACCACTTCAGTCCCCAAGTCCTCACTGAGTCCTCACTGAGTACAAAAAGAAAAAAAAATCCTCTCATTCAGATGCAGACTTCGAGTGATTGAACTGACAGGGAAATTGTCTAATGATTGCTTCTCAGACTGAGGATTCAGATTCTGAAGAGGGTTTTGCTTCAGATTTTCCCCCCAGAATATTTGTCTTTTTTTCTGAAACTATAAGCAATTGGAAATAATTGTTTCAATGAGAATAGCGTGAAATTCCAGTATTCCAGAAAAAATGTTATGCTCTGTTGCAACTGGATTTTCCTCAACCTGCTGTTCCTCCTGCTTTACTAGTTCTAGATAATGTTTAAATTAGCAGTGTGCAGTATGCCTGACAGTCATCTCCTGCCTCTAAAATGTTTGACAGGTTACATAATGTTCCTCAGACAAATAAATGGCTATTTTCTAATCCTAAATTACATCTTGCAGTATTTCTTTTTTTAACAAAGCCATCTACTTTCAAACATAATATGAATGCTAATCCCATTCCTTCTTATAATGATGACAAAACCTTTGTTAATTTGTGTTGAAAAAGTTTATTCATCTGCTTCTTTAACCTTCAAAATTTTAAACTGCAGGGTTCAAGTGTTAAAATTTTCACTGTCTTCCTCTGATTGCATGAGTACTTTAGCAGTTAACTTCATTTCTTCAGAAATTAGAGCATCTGTAAATTATTTAATTGTTTCCCCTTCTGATGTAAGATAGCATTCTTTGAAATACTCTTATCATTCTGAGAGTATTGTACCCAGAGCAGCTGCTAAGTGGATTAGTCATAAGAAGGTTTACTTGATTACATTTACAAGACTTACCAGAAGATGTCAAAGCTGAGATATTAAATTCTCCCCTTGACAGAGAGGCATTGTTTGGCCATTCTGCTGTGGAGGCCTTAAAACAATTGATAAAAGAGGAACGTTAATTCAAGGGGTTACTCAGATTTTTCAGTCCTGTTTCTCTAAGTTTAGAAAGAACTTTCCTTCCAATTCAGGACCATTTTACAAGAAACGAAACAAACAATCTCAACATAGTACAAGCAAACATAATTTTAAAAAGTAATGGCAGTAAGGCTCAAAAAGAAGGGGGAGTCTCCCAGAGCCAAGGACTGTCCAAAAAGTCAGAATGACTAACTGTCATTTCAAGATTCCCGCCATTCATCCTAGCAATACCCTAACTCTAGGGCTACTGTTTCCAATGTCATCATATACTCTCAGACAAAAATGATCTCCTTCAGTTCTGTAATAAATATTGTCTTTTGGGGCCACAGAACCAGTCCCAAAAGATCAGACAGAAAGAATTTTATTCAAGAATCTTTCTTGTGCCAAAGAAAGTAGAATATTGGGGATCAGTCCTAGGCATTTCTTTCCTCAGTCTCTATATTAAAGTTTCAAAGTTCAAGATAATGTCCATGCAGTTTATATTACCCTCATGCCTCCTTTCAGATTATTGGTAACATTTGACCTAAAAGATGTTTATCATCATATAGCCAATTTCAAACATTTCAGTTGTTTTAAATCATCTTTTGTCTCTAGGACCTATGCAGGTGACCACAAACAACACCACAGTGATGCGGTGCACAAACAAATGGGGAAGTACCAGATCTTATCCAAATACAGACTTGCAGTGACAGCCCAGGATGCTGCAGCTCAGAAGAATTTGACCCTCTAGGCTTCCTGCATTCCTTCAGAGCAAAGAATTACTGTGGAAAAGCTAAGCAGGAAACGAACCAGGACAGACGATCACAAATGGAAACTGGACCCAGAAGTCTTCCAGAAATTGATCCAACTGTGGGAACCTCCTGAAATATACATCTGTTTATCTCCATTAACAGCAAACAGTTAGAGATTCTGCTGCAGGATTCCTTGCAACAGGCCCAAAAGACAGATTCTTTCTCATTTCTATGGATGGGAATTTTCCTATATGCTTTACCACCCTTTCCAGTGACACCCATGATCATTTTAAAAATATAGAATGACTTCCCAAAGTTAATTGTGGTGACTTCCTTATGGCTCAGGCAACAGTGGACTTACACAAGACAGTGGTTGCTTGATATACCTCAACCCAAAGTTTGACTGCCTGTATGATAAATAATGGAAAATATTTTCTAGGTGGTACCAAACTAAGAACCAGGACCCTTTTAAGGTCTGGATGTCTTTGGTTCTAGATGAGTTATTATCCTCTGGATTTTCTTATTCCTCAATCAATATTCATCTTTCAGCCATATCTGCATGTCTGCCCTAAGATCCTTCTTTCTGCACTGTCTCAAGCTAAATGGTTTTGAAAGAGATATTGCATATCCATCCACCTAGAAAACAAGTGTCTCCTCCTTGGGATCTTAATTTTCTTTTAGGAAACATGTCACTCTTTCCATTTGAACCAACTCATCAGAATGATTTGAAGTTCTTAACTTGGAAAACAGTGTTAGTCATTGCTCTGATTAGTGCTAGAAGACTATCTGAGTTGCAAGCTCTAATGGTGAATCAGACATATCTCATTTATCACAAGGAGAGTGTCTTTGAGAACAAGTCTTTCATTTATGCCTAAAGTGGTTTCAGAGTTTACTTTGAGTCAGGCTGTTAATCTCCATGTATCATTCACTGATCATTAAAACAAAGTGAGAATAGGTTTTGCATTCTCTGGATGTCCACAACGAACTCAGATACTACTTAGAATGAACCAAAAACCTTCATGAAGGTTGGTCTCCTATTTATTTTCTATGAAGGTAAGAAAATGGGACAACCAGTATCAAAACAGATGATTTAAAATAGTTGTTTCATGCTATTTCTTTCTGTTATTTTCACCATAATAATACATTTCCAGACAGGATCAGGGTAAACTCCACCAGGGCTTTGATTTCTTTTATGGCTTTTTGGAAAGGGTTGTACTGTAGAAGTATCTTAGAGACAGCAACTTGGTCCTCTGTACATGCTTCTACATAACACTACAAACTGGATTCTTATTGCAGGTCCAGAACAGATTTTGCTAGAACTATTCTCCAGGGACTCCTGGATTCTCTGTCTTCTTCTATCTCCTTATCTTTCTAAGCTCTGGTAATCTACCCATACAGATTAGGCTACTACAGCAATAATCTAATGATGAACATAGTGCAGTTGTGTAAATAAGCCTACCATAAGATGAAATGTTTGAGTAGATCAAAATTACAGTAGGCAGACCCTCTGTCCATCCTTTTTTGTGTTATGTTTTTTGCCAAGGTGTGGTGTGGATATATGTGTTTTTCTAAGTTATAGTTATACTCAGGGCTGTAGCCTCCATTATTTTGAAATAAGAAAGCTCTGAAGTTTTGGTGCCCTAACCACTGATTTATGTGGCTATCCTTGAACCCCACAGAAGCTTGCGTGCATACAAGATACCCAGAAGCTTTGCATACTGTCCGGTGGTAATATCCTGTGAAGTATAAGAAGAATTTTAGTGATAGAAAAGATGGACCAGGCTAAAAAGGAATAATGGTTGTCTATCAAAGAGGTTAAGAGAGCAATTGCAATGGCAGAGAATAAGGTATCTGCGGAACTGTATCAGCTTCTGGGAAGTAAGAAAGAAAGAGAAAGAAAGAAAGAAAGAAAGAAAGAAAGAAAGAAAGAAAGAAAGAAAGAATATCAGATTGCAAGGCAAGGACAGATGGATAAAGAAAATAGTCATCAAATGCCATCAGGAAGGGATGCCAACAATATGCCCACCAGTTCAGAGAACATCAAAGGTAAATGGAAGGGGGACTTTCAGCAGCTTCAGTATAAAAATCCTATAAAAGCCCCATGCACAACTTCTGATGAAAGAGGAAGAAAAACCCACTGTAGAAGAAATAAGATAAGCCTTAAGGGAAATTAAGTCAAATAAAGCTGTAGGATCAGATGAAGTCATGACAGATATGATGTAGTTGTTGGGTAAGTTAGGGGAGAAATGACAATGCCCAATTTTTTTTGTGCTTGAGTGTGATAATCACATAAAGTATGTAATGATGTCATTTTATTTATTATTTTCTTCAATTTTTGTTTTGTACCCAGTTTACATTTTTTGCTAAGAGGAAAGGAGGAAGTTATGTGTGTGACAGAATAGCTGTTAAATACTGCCTCTTAATTTGTGATGCATCCAATGTTTGTCAGGGAGTTATTTTTACAAGTGTATAAAATACATTTTACAGGTTACAAGTTATCAGTAATGTGACTGGTCATTCTCCCTTTTTTGTTCTATAGTCTGTCATTAAAGTATGAAGAATTAAGTGTTATTTATGAGTGAACAGGCTAAATGCAGAACAATGACAGCAATAAAAATGAATGACTACAAATCAGTAGTAAAATAATAATGCACAAAACCAAATTTCTTGTGTGTGTGTGTGTGTGTGTGTGTGTGTGTGTGTGTGTGTGTGTGTGTGTGTGTGTGTGTGTGTGTGTGTGTGTGTGTGTGTGTGTGTCTGTGTGTTTGTACATATGTATGCTCCTGTATGTTGTGGCTAGGCAGCTTCTGAACATGGCAGCACATTCTGGTATATATGGTGAGCTTCACAGAAACTTTGGATAACTAAAGGAGATTTAAGGACTTTTCTATGATTTGAGGCAGGGAGAATGTGATAGAGTTTGACCACCTATGGTCTGAGTGGTTAATGATACCTTATAATTTGATCTACTCCTAAAAGACTTGGTTGGAACATCTAAAACTGTTTTTTTTTTTTTTACATTTTATTTGTTATAAACCAAATATTCTTCTTTTAACAGTATGTCCACAATATGACATCATCTTGCTTTTCTTTTATGCTTAGTCTTCTGTCTCTGTTTACTTAGAATCGCAGTACCCTAACTGCTTTTTTGAAAATTTTCTGCAGATAATGTCATTTGATTTTTCAAGCATTTCCTTTGATTTTTGTTCTTTCAGGTTCTCTACAGACATTAGTGGTCCTTTTAGCTTGTGTGAATAAGAATCAATCAAATTAGTTGCTTTCCTAAAGGTGAAAATCATCTTAGCTGCAGGTATTTTTTCTCCTCTTTCTCTTCCTCTGTGTGCTCTCTGGTGATGTGTGGAATGGGCAGTGGGACTTTGTTCAAGTAAGATGAGCAACGGGTTAACTTAGTTCCAGGGAATATTGACTCAGTGATTTAACAAAAGCCATCCAAAACCAATATTTACTCCATGCTTGACTGCCTATCGTACTAAAATGACTGGCTCCCTCCAACAACGTTTATACAACACGTTCCCCTGCATGCTGGCTCAAATGAAATATTGATTCAGTAATTCAACACAAGCCATCCAAAACCAATATTTACTCCATGTTTGACTGCCTGTGGTAGAAAAATGACTGGCTCCCCAACAACTTTTGTACAACACGTTCCCCTGCATGCTGGCTCAAATGGAATATTGACTCAGTAATGCAACTCAAGCCATCCAAAACCAATATTTACTCCATGCTTGACTGCCTGTGGTACTAAAATGACTGGCTCCCTCCAACAACCTTTATACAAAACATGTTCCCCTTGCATGCTGGCTTAAACAGAATATTGACTCAGTAATTCAACATAAGCCATCCAATACCAATATTTACTCCGTGCTTGACTGCCTGTTGTGCTAAAATGACAGGCTCCCTCAACAACCTTTATACAACACATGTTCCTGTGCATGTGGCTTAAATGCATGTGCAAATTATCTGAATTCTTTTGTTCTAAACATAATTTGTGACCCCCATTCTGAGCTGCACATCGTCGGGGTGCCAACTATTTTTCTACCCTCTCTGTTTTATTTTTTAACATAACTGCTTCTATTCCCACCAGTACAGTTCACTGGTAATTGTCTGTTCCCACACATCTTTAAATCACTCTTCATTCTCCTTTCCCCTATCATACTGGTAGTGCCAAAGCTCTGCTCCCAGATAGATTTTAATTCTCTCTTTAATTATTTTGTTTCCCACTAAACTAAATGTTCCTAAAAGACAGGCACCATTAATAAGGCTCATACTTATCCTAACATATGTAAACATTTTTTCTTTGGAGAATAGGTTCACAATGTTCTGCTTTCACTAATTATTACTGCAATCACAGGAACTTACTATACAAGTAAGCATAGTGCAAGTGCCTAGACTTATGCTCTTATTCTTTTACTCTATTATTTTATACATACAAAATGACATTGGCTTACTGATTGTTTTTTTTTTTACTATCTGCTGTTCTTTGAAAGTTTGTCTATCCCACTCCATTTGCCCTCTCTGCACTCGGGCTCACTCCATTCCCCTACCCTGCCCCAATTCCCACTCACCCCCCTTTCCTTAGATTTATACACTCCCCTGTACACACCTGCTTCTAGTACTAGCCAATCATACCTACACCTACTACTATCCAATCTTAAGCATCCAATTAACTCCTATCTATTCCACCCCCACATTCTTAACTTAGCTACTCATTGAATCTCTACTGAATCCCACAACTCATCTTCTGCAGATAGTCTAGGCTACCCAAAATATATGGAACACACTACTTAACAACATGTTTCTCCTACCTACCATATTAATAAATATTCTACTAGCTGCTTATCTTTCAACATACTATCACAATCTTTACATCACTGTTATTCAATCCCCAACTCACCCAGCTATACTGAATACCCCATACCTCTCCAATCAGCTTAAACATATCTCCTTAACTACTTGCTAGTTTTACCACTGAACTCTTCTCCTTCAAAATTTTTTTTCAATCCAATTGCTCCTCCAATCCTACTCACAAATTACTCATACTACTTAGCAAACTTATACATCTACACTCTAGTCTGAGCGCTCAAATGCTACTATGTGGAGACATTCATCCTAATCCATACCCACCTCCTAACAAAAAGTACAATAGCACCTCCCTCTCCATCTACAAATCCCTTCAGGCTCTCTGCTACAGATCTTGTAATTCTAAATTTCAACCTAAGAAGCCTATTAAACAAAATCCAAAAAATTCATGCTACCATCACTCATTACTCACCACATATATCCATAATAACAGAAACCTGGCTCCAACCACACATTCAAGATCAGGAAAGCCTCCATGTAGGCTACAGTATCATAGGACAAGACCAAACCCATAAACATGTTGGTTATATTGCAATGTTACACAAAGATGACCTCAAACTTGAATATCTGCACATTAACCCTCCCCCAATTCTGTCAAACATGAAAATATGACTCATTCACCTTCAAATAAATTCGTACAAGAATATCATCATTATTGCCATCTACCTTCCTCCAGGTAATAACCCATCTACTATCAAAGACTTCCTAATTTGGTGTATGACACACAAAACAAGAAACTGTTATAATGGGAGATTTCAACCTAGATTGGGATACATTCTCCTCTAACAACCCCTCAAACTATATAAACCCCATAGCTTCACTCAGCTAATTCTTAAATCAACTAGGATTGACAAACACAGTAAAAAACAATCTATTCTAGACTAGGCCCGTACTAAACGCAGTCCAAATTATCACTTAGGCTGTCTTCCAGACACCCTGAGAGATCACTTACCTACCTTTCTACTAAATCAGCATGCCAGCCCCCCAGAGAAATCACTTATAAATTAGTCCACAACACAATCAACTTTTCTCCCAAAGCTTTTATCACACTCCTTCAACAAGTCAGCTGGTCATCCTTCAAATATCTCCACCTTGACCTAGCAGTCCAGTACTACAATGATAACTTTCTCAGCATCCTAAATTGCCCCCTAAGGAGAAGACACATAACATCTAGATACATTCCCTGGCTTTCTTCTAACACAAGAAAACTACTCAAGCACAGAGACAAAGCATGGAACAACAACCAGCTCCAACAAACACATCCACCATCCAAAACTACCGGCAACTTCATAATCTAGCAAAAATAAATAAATAAATAAATATGACAAAAAACTTTGCAATACCACAATCTAAAAAAGGCACCAAAATAACCCCAAAAAATTCTGGGAATCAGAAAACCAACAGACCACACCTGGTTTAACCACTACTCCAAGTCCAACAATTACAAACACCTCTGAAAATATAGCCACCCAATTTAACAACCATTTTATTAACTTTAGTAAATCACTTGTAAATAATGACAATATCTCACAAATATCTATTCCTACGACTTTAGAAACAAATCTAGAATCCTTTCACTTTCAACTTATACAGTCTCATCTCATAAGAAAACTGCTATCTAAACTTAAAATCTCCTCCCATGCTGCTGACCAACTACCCAATGAGTACCTTAAACTTACTGCAGTGTTATTGCTTATCCCATATCCATCCTTATTAATCAGTCTATCACAGAACAATATGTGCCTATACTATGGAACGTGTCCCATGTTATCCCTCTCCATAAACGTTGCACCTCCACAGATTTATCCAACTGTAGACCCATTGCATTTTCTCCCCATAGCATAAATTCTGGGAAAATGCATCCACACCCAACTACTTAACCATCTCCTATAAAACTACCTGATATCCCCTACCCAACATGGTTTCCAACCTAAGCATAGTACAACTAGTGTTCTCATTAGTTTCATGACTACCGTCAACCAACATAGGAACAATGGCTTACTCACCTCCTCCATATTCCTTGACCTATCTAAGGCCTTTGATACAGTCTCCCATGAAAAACTCATCAATGAACTAGCTTCGTTTAACCTTTTCCATTCCACCCTTACCTGGTTTATTAGTTACCTGACCAACCGACAGCAGTCAGTTAAATGGCAAAAGGAATTCTCGTCTCCTTTAGCTGTTTATACCCTATCCCAAAGTTCTATTCTTGGTCATCTATTTCTCACCATTTTCACAACTCATCTCTGCAATGCCGCCCAACATGCTGCAATAGTTCAATATGCTGATGACTCCACCCTCTTATGCTCTGCTTCGTCCCTGTCTAATCTTCTTAATAAAACCCAACAATCCTTTCTGGATATATAAAAGTCTCTTTCCAACTCTCAACTGATTCTCATTCCTTCTAAAACAAAACGTATGCTCTTCTCTAGTAGCAAAAAACTATTGACCCTACTACCTTCACCATCTGTTCTTCATATAAGACTATCATTGAACCTATAGACCATACAAACCTACTAGGAGTCACCACAGACAAAGATCTCAAAGTTGATAAATGCCTAGCCCTAGATATCACCACCAGACATACTATTTGCAGAACTCACCTTCTATCCACCCTCTTATATGCCTCCCCTGCTTTCACAAACCTAAGAAAATGTGACCTAAACAAACTAGAATCTTGCTATTATAAAATACTGAAATTTGCTTCCAACCAACCCTCTAGAACTCATCACTGCAAAGCACTACACCAGTTCAACTGGATGGAACTTCCCAACCTTTTAAACTGTAATCAGCTTGTTCGCACCCATTGTATTCTGTATCACCCAAATAATTGTCCATCCATTAGCAACCTAGTAGTACCCTACTCCAGCAGCAGAACATTAACATCGTCTAATAAATTACTTCTGAAAGTCAGTAGGCCAAACAACTGCAATGGAGATTCCCTATACTTATACAAGATAGCCAAAGCCTTCAACAACATAGCTCAAAGTATACTCAATACCAGCAACACTAAAAATTTCAAACAACTACTGAGGGAACACCCTAATAACTCCTGGCTTTGCTCCTACACTTATCCTACTTAGATGGCAAATGGGCATATTTCTCTTCCCTACTCTTATCTAAATCACCTATGACCCCTCACTTAACCTACTCTCTCACCTCCTCTCCTTCCTCCTTCATTCTGACATCTGGTCTCTACTTTACCTCCATGGCAACAACTTAGATTCCTTATTTTGACTCATTTTGTTTATTATTGTGCATCCTAGTAAAAAAAAAATGTATTTCTTATCCCTATTTTCTATAATATGTACGTCTTATTAATCACACAGCTGATATTCTAAATGATAATTGAACTAAGATCACTATGTATCTTATATGTATTTGAACTGTTATACTGTTGTACTTTATAGAGCTTTTCTTCCCAGCCCTCAGCTGAAAACGGGCTATTTTTGTGCCCAGTTGGACTTTCCTGGTTAATAAATGGAAATTAATAAAATAAAATAAATAAATATGTCACTCTTCTCCACTCACTGCTTTATTATTAGGTGTCATGTTTCCTGTCATCCATACCTGTGTTACCTACTTACCTAGTAATTACATTTTACAAAGCTAGTAGCAATGGATCATATAGTGCATCAGTCGCTGCAAAAAAATTTCTAGAGCAGAAACAAAGCACTGTAAGAAAAGGCAAAATGGTGTGCATGCAGACAGTGTGTGTACTGGTGACGATAAATCAAGTAATTAAACCATGTTGTCTATTTGCAGTGCTCAGTAAGTCAGATTAAAGCAAAGAAAAATCTTTTTATGATAAGAAACAAAAAATTGACATTTGATTGTTGCTCTTTACTCTTTTGTATCTGCAGTACTTTTTTGTATATTTCCATTTCAGCATTGCTTACAGCTCTCTTCCTTAACTAAGTGATTTAAAATTAATGGCACATACAGAGTGAAAGGGAAATACAGAAGAAGCAAAGCTGCACTGATAATTGTTTTGTCTTGAAGGATGCTCTGCAATGAAAATATTTAACACTCTTTTTTTATAAAAAAATGCATATTTTCATAACTGAGTAATTACTGAAGAATATTGTAAGCATACAATGTCACTGGTTATGTGGCATGCACTACACTGGAAACATCAGTAGTTGGTTGTTACTCATTATGAAGATGCACACTAGTTCAATGTTTACTGTAATATTGCCATAAAAAGTATTTTACAGTTACGTCATGTTAACAGCTGAACATTAGATGATGCAGGAGTAAAATGTCATTGTTACTGGTCTCATGATGTGTACAGCTTCAGAGATATTAAATGCTGTTTAAAGGGTAATCCGTTCAAAGAGACATTTTTTATATTTCTGTTTGTATATGTGTCTGTTTTAAATGATAATTTAATAAAGGTGTTAAAAAATAAGGAATTGCTTACAGGTATATGAAAGCTCTAATTTACCTGAACAAAACTGTTAACATTCTGTTGACATTTTCCCTGCATCATTATTTAATCATGAAAAGCTGTTTGTGAAAAAGTACAGAAAAATATAAGATTTCAGGTGGTATTCATAGTCTCAGGGTTCATATTTGCGCAAGGCTTATAGGCAGAAAGTGCAGCTAGACCTAAATGTCAATATAGTAAGCCTCAGGTAACCGTGCTGACTATGGCAAAATGAAAGCCTCCAGAATATCCACTATCCTTTGAACTGTTTATAAGTCAACAGAATAGTTTAAAACTGCTATAGTTATGTGTGAATGCATCCATTAGTGTGTAAATTCTTGATTACGTTCAGCTATTTTCAGAAGTTGGGCATGGACCTGCCCTATTAATATGTCCACTCAATACCCAAGTATATTCCCATCTAAAGGTATAAACATTAAACAGCATATTCATTATCTAGGAGTCTCTTTCTTTCAGGACTCTACAGCATTTTACCAGGGTAATATTACTAGATTATGGTCGAATGTGCAAAATGATTTAAACAGAAGGGCCAACTTTAAACTACCCTTCCTCGCAAGAGTAGCAATCATTAAAATGAACATACTCCCCAGATTTCTTTATATTTTCAATGCAACAAATATTATCTTACACAACAAATTCGTCAAAAATATATACTCGTCCCTTTTGAAATTTATATGGTCCCCTAAATCTGTTAGGATTAACTACTCTAAACTTTCATACCCAAAAGAACAAGGAGGTCTAGGACTGCCAGATTTTAAATTATATTACAAAATTATAAATCGCAGTAGGATAATTAACATAGCTACATTCAACAAGGATTGCAACATATGGCATCCAGTGTGGGTCATACTCTATAACAATTATATTAAATCACTGCATTTCAACCCCTTAGCTCTTCCTTCCTTAAATAAAGAAAATTTGGGCAAAATCAAGATGCATAGTGATATAAAAAACAAAATAGGAGCACTACAAAAACTTTTTTACTCCCTAAAGATGACCCCTGCCTTTAATATTTTATATCCACTTCATCTTAATCCTAACCTAAAAATGAATGGGATTATGCTAAACTTAGCTCAATTCCCCCTTCTGAAAGATAAAAATATTATAGATCTCCTCCCCTTTAAGCACCACTCTATCACAGATATAAGAATTAAGATGAATCTCCCCAAAAAGTATACAATTATACTAAGACAAATCATGGAATTATCCCATAAATTCTTAGACCACCCTCTGCTATCAGATAAAGATATCTCCTCCTGCAAAGTAATTTGGAACCTTCTCCTTCTAAAAAGAAAATGATTTAAAACACCTACAAAATCATTATGTCCTTTAAAACACAAAAGGAGCCTATATACTCTAACTACTGGCTGAAACAGGATCCCTCTGTCTCCCACAATCAAATATCGAATGCCATCAAGACTGGCTCCAATCTTATACCCCTAAAAAAGTTCAGTTACACCCAGCTTATGTTACTGAACAATCCTTATCTTGCCCCTAACATAATTAATAAAATTTACCCTAACTCTTCTCCTCAGTGCCAATTTTGCCAAAATCAGAAAGATGATCTCCTACATATATTTTGGAGCTGTAAATGCTCATACAAACTTTGGTGTGCCCTAAGAGTCCAGTTAGAAAAAATAGGCTACGGAAAATCAACTTTGTCTTGCAAATTTACACTGTTACATATCCCCCCTCCTGGACTATCAAAGATACAACTCAGAATTTTAATTTCCATATTCATGTTAATAAAGTATTACATCACACTTAACTGGAAAAACAGGCACTCATTATCCTGGGAAGGGTTTAAGATACTAGCAATTAAACACCTTAAAGCTCATAGGTATCTATTTCACAAACCAAATCAGAAAGCTTATCTTAAAGAATATTGGAGGATGTTTTTTGAATATATTCTGAAATGATTGTAACATTACCAAGATTCACTTGTGATATTTTTGGGCATTGTATAAGTGTACATAGTTAAGCTTGTATATAGTTCGTGTTGTTTTGTTTTACTGTCTTTGGTTGTCTAATACTCTTATAAACAAATAAAAAGAATTAAAAAAAGAAGTTGGGCATGGACCTGATGGCAAGCAAGTTTGTATGAACTAAGGACAAGTAATTAAGGCAAGAAGTGCTAAGTGCAGTTATGTAGAATGAATGTTAAAACAAGATAAAAGAGTTATATAGTGATTATAGGAGTGCCTTTATGTGGACACCCTGAATGGATCTTTGTATGGTAGGAAAAGGGAAGATAGGACAGCTGGAAATGAGGGGACATTAGGCAAGGGACACACAGAAGGAAGAAATCAAAAGGGTTCTACTGGACAAGGTGGGAGAGGAGGGGTATAAGTGTGTTCTTGTTTGTGGATAGACCTCCTATTTGTCATTTTTTTTATATATATGAGAGAGGTTGGGGAAGGAAGTAATGAAGAGGGTGTAGGAAAGAAAGGATTCAGGAAGGAGCGAGAGTGAGGAGAAGACGGGGCATGTCTCACTCTGGTCTGGGGGATCTCAAATATTCCCACTGTGTGATGGACCTGCAATGGTAGACAATGATAACATGGAGATGGAGGCTTCTTGTGGTTTGGTGTTCATTGCTGTACAAGGCAGCAAGTCTTGTACCTGCTTCAGGAGGTCTTACATAGGTCAAAGATGCCTCTCAGCTGCCTGCTGAAACACATCCTTAACCAGGTCCAAACGCTCACACCTTTCTTGGCTTTCCAAGCTGTGATGTGTCAAGGTGCCTACAAGTCTGAAGCCCCCATCCCAACCCAGTGATGAAATTCCTGATGGACTGAGAGAAAGAGAGATGGTAAGGATTCCCTGAGCTTGGAAGAACATAGTTAGGCTGCCCCCGGGATGACTGGATCTGTGAAAAATGGAAAAAAATTGAGAGAAAGAAAACAATAAATAAATGATAAATAATACATTAATTTTAAAAAAGATAGGAGGAGAGAGACACAAAAAAGGGGATAATAAATGTGGCCATAATTTAGTGTTACAGTATTTTTTTCTTTGACAGAGGTAAGTAAGTATCTGGTAAGGAATTATCTCCTGAAAAATGGCCATGAGCTTAGTGGAACTAACCTAGTCAACAAAGAAGAAATTTAATTAAAATTAAAATTAATACTACACAAAATAGTGCTACATTTTACATTAACTAGTCATCATCATCATCAACTTTTGGCTGTTCCCATTAGGGGTCATCACAGTGGATCACCTGTTTCCATTTCTTCCTGTCCTCTGCATCTTGCTCTGTCACACCAACCACCTGCATGTCCTCTCTCACCACATCCATAAACCTTATATTAGGCTTTCCTCTTTTCCTGTTACCTGGTAGCTTCATCCTTAGCATCTTTTTCCCAATATACTCCCCATCCCTTCTCAGCACATGTCCAAACCAACGTAATCTTGCCACTCTGGCTTTGTCTCCAAACCTTTCTAATATACTTATTCCTAATCCTGTCCACCCTCGTCACACCCAGTGCAAATCTTAACATCTTTAACTCTGCCACATCCAGCTCAAACTCTTGCCTTTTTGTCAGTGCCACTGTCTCCAACCCATATAACATAGCTGGTCTCACTACCCTCTTGTAGACCTTCCCTTTCACTCTTACAGGTACTCGTCTGTCACAAATCACTCCTGACACTCTTCTCCACCCACTCCATCCGGCCTGTACTCTCTTCTTCACCTCTCTTCCACACTCACCATTACTCTGAACTATTGACCCCAAGTATTTAAACTCATCCACCTTCGCCACCTCTACTCCTTGCATCCTCACCATTCCTCTATCCTCCCTCTCATTCACACACATATATTCTGTCTTAGTCCTGCTGACCTTCATTCCTCTTCTCTCTAGAGCATATCTCCATCTCTCCAGGGTCTCCTCCACCTGTTCCCTACTCTCACTACAGATCACAATGTCATCTGCAAACATCATAGTCCCTGGTGACTCCTGTCTGATCTCGTCTGTCAACCTGTCCATCACCATTGCAAATAAGAAAGGGCTCAGAGCTGATCCTTGATGTAACCCCACCTCCACCTTAAACGCATCCGTCACTCCCACCGCAGACCTCACCGCTGTCACACTACCCTCGTACATATTCTGTACCACTCTTATATACTTCTCTGACACTCCTGACTTCCTCATACAATACCACAACTCCTCTCTAGGCACCCTGTCATATGCTTTCTCCAAGTCTACAAAAACACAATGCAACTCCTTCTGGCATTCTCTGTACTTCTCCATCAACACTCTCAGAGCAAACATCGCATCTGTAGTGCTCTTTCCTGGCATGAAACCATACTGCTGTTCACTAATCAACACATCCTTTCTTAACCTAGCTTCCACTACTCTTTCCCATAACTTCATGCTGTGACTGATCAATTTAATCCCTCTGTAGTTACTACAGCTCTGCACATCACCCTTATTCTTAAAAATCAGTACCAAAACACTTTTTCTCCATTCCTCAGGCATCCTCTCACTTTCCAAGATTTCATTAAGCAATCTGGTTAAAAACTCCACTGCCATTTCACCTAAACACCTCCATGCTTCCACAGGTATGTCATCCGGGCCAACAGCCTTTCCATTCTTCATTCTCTTCATAGCTATCCTTACTTCCTCCTTGCTAATCCATTGTACTTCATGATTCACTATCCCTACATCATCCAACCTTCTCTCCCTCTCATTCTCTTCATTCATCAACCCCTCAAAGTACTCTTTCCATCTCCTCAACACACTCTCCTCACTTGTGAGTATGTTTCCCTCATTATCCTTTATCACCTTTACCTGATGCACATCTTTCCTAGCTCAGTCCCTCTGTCTAGCCAATCGGTACAGGTCCTTTTCTCCCTCCTTAGTGTCCAACCTTTCATACAACTCTTCATATGCCTGATCCTTAGCCTTCACCACCTCTCTCTTTGCCATGCACCTCATCTAACTAGTAATCTTGCCAAATGGCACTGCTATTGACAGTGCTGTAAAATATGGTATTGTTTCTCCTCTTCTGTTCTGAATACCTTTTATATGTCAATGACTTTAAAAATAATGGCACACTAATATCCTTTAGTAGCTACATAATTGAACATATAATGCATGGTTGTCTCCTGAATAATAATTTAATTAAAGGCAATAATTGTGTCATACTCATGAACATCTGTGGTTAACCGTCTCATCCTCCACTGAGACTGCTCTCTATTATAAAAAGATCTAATCCTCAGCTATAGGAAGAAGAAAAAACAGAATACCTACTAGTTTGCCTGTGATATACCTGTGTGGATAGCTGTAGAATACATTTATTTTGGCTACACACTTTTTTTTGGCAGATGTGATACAATGGATGCAATCATTAAACAAACAATGCAATAAGCCTTGCTATACTAAATGCAAAGGCTTACCAGTAATGACTGATCTGTTTATTCAACGACAATATTTCTTTTTGTTTTCTACAAAAAAACATTGCAGGCTCTAATGAGTTCCTATGATCTGATACATTGAAAGGCATCAAACGTGTGTGTGTGTGTGTGTGTGTGTGTGTGTGTGTGTGTGTGTGTGTGTGTGTGTGTGTGTGTGTGTGTGTGTGCACGTGTGCGTGTGCGTGTGCGTGTGCGTGTGTGTGTGTGTGTGTGTGTGTGTGTGTGTGTGTGTGTGTGTGTGTGTGTGTGTATGTTGTGAGGTAAAGGGTTACCTACTGCTTCATCATTCTTAATGCCAAATATACACATTTTGTAACAGGTTGCCAAGTTAGAAGGATGCTGTTTAACTAAGCAGTACAATCTGCAGTATGGTTTGCATAGCTCAACTGTATATACTTGATTTAATAGCTGCAAAACTTGTTGAAAGGCAGGAAATTCCTAATTTATACTGAAACAATTTAAGCAGTTCAGCCTGCAAAAACTTGTATGTAAGTCATTCATTTGTTGGTTTGTCCCCACCCTTACTCTGCCTAAGGTGTGTTGGCTAGCTCTGGTCAGCCCTTCTGTATGTGTAGCAATTGTTCTTGAAATAACTGGCAAACTACACATGCATTTCTTACAAACAGTAAAAATGATTGTTGGCTTGCACTGAACACTGCATACTTTAAAAATCATATACATTTTATAGAATTTAAAGTTCATGTATGTATACAAATATGTAAGTATGTGTACATGTAGAAATTACTCATCTCTGTCTACCTATATATAGTGAATGTGCATAGGAGCAAACACTCTTACAGCCTTGTTTTTTCACCTTTTTGGCTGCTTCACATGTGAGAACAGCAGGATATGGGAATTTGTCCTTACTAGGCTGTTGTGAAATGTCAGAGTTGATATATATATATATATATATATATATATATATATATATATATATATATATATATATATATTTAGAAATGGGTGTGGGGGTGCAGAGGATTGCCTCCCTGCGAATACACACACACACACACACACACACACACACACACACACACACACACACACACACACACTCACACACATGTTATATATATTTGGCTGACTGGCGAAAATACAAGGCTTTCTGATCAAACATTCAGCGTATCAAACTGACATCTTGTTGGATGTCAGTTTTTCTGTTTTGTCAAAACAGGTAAGTGGTATGTATGGTGTGTGTGCGTGCGTGCGTGTGTGTGTGTGTGTGTGTGTGTGTGTGTGTGTGTGTGTGTGTGGTGAGTATCTGAGCTGTCTTGTGTAGTGTTAGTACCATGGAATTTTTTTTAATTTAAGATGCATATTATGGTTAGGAGCAGAGTTAGGGTTAGCACCTATTACTAAGGTGGAACAGGGATGCGAAGTGCAGGACTGTACTGCCAAGGCTAAAAGAATGTCATTATTGTTTAATGTAAGAAGTTATGACAGCATGGCCCTGCAAATTGTGCTGATCTTGTATTTTATGATGCACTAATAGTTAATCTTCGTAAACTACTTATAAAGTATTTTATATTTATTATAATGCATTTTAATCTTATTTATTTTTGCCTTTGATGTAAGTTTGATGGGTGCATCTGGATTAGGGTACAATGCTTTTCCACTTAACTGTTACCATGCCAGATATATTTCCCAAAGGTCCAGCATACTTAACTCAGGTTGAGAGATGCTAGCAGTGGTCATATGTTCCCGTGCTCAGCACCCCGATGTTCAGTTCATCTATGAGAAGCAGAATGCACTTTATACCTTACCTCTGCAAGGAGATACATCAGAGTGTAATACTGCAGTTTATAGATTACAGCTTGGCTGAGCTTTACTTGTGTAAGAAATGTGTAAATGGGCTACAGTTCATGCCAATATCCTTACACCTGCCATATTTTGCAGCACTTAGCCAAGCTTGTTGGTGACTGATTTTGGAAGGAACACACTTGCAAATTAATGGGAAAGTAGGCAAATTCAATTCAGTTATGAATATTTATGAATATTAGTGGAAGAATGGCACAATTTGGTAAGGTGCAGTAGATTTGCAGTTTCTGTGTATTGCTTTAAATACCAGGAGTGAGAAAATGTTAGGTGTCATTTTCTACAGCTGTATACATGGATTTGGAAGACTTACCATTGCTAGTTGTACAAAGACTTTATTGGAGACAACATAATAGATGCTTGTGCTAGTTCACTGCTTTACATTCTTTTTTTTTCAGTCATTCAATATGTTTTATTCCATTGGTAAAATTTGATACACTGCAGTTAACCTATGTGTAGAAGTCTGCTTTATGTTATTAATGTCTTGATGCTCTCTGCTTGTATTAACTGCACTGAATGTAGCTGTAATAACTGAAAGTCTTATCTTCATTCACTATGTTAATGCTGGTATGCTTTGGCACTGATGTTAGGTGTCAGGACTAGCAATCTATATTCATGTATTCAGTATGGATGATGTTTTCACTGCTGTGTTACTGGGATGATGTGTAGGTTTTGGTTTACCTCCATTTGTTTGGAAATGGTATGTGTGATTGTGCATTTGCATGACTCTGCAGGGCAAATTACAGAAGACTTCCAAGGACAAATGTCAAAAATGGTTTGATGGAAAACCGTTTTTGACATTTGTCCATGTGTTTGAATGGCATAATGCATTTGCATTATAGCCATTCAAACCCATGTGAGTCAGCATTGCGGTTTTGTGCTGTTGTCCTTTCAATGGAATGAATGTCAGACAATGGGCACACAACCTAATGGAGGTAAACCATAGGTTTCATGTGTGCAACTTTAGTTTCAGTAGCAGCATAAATATATTTTCTTTTTTTCAGATGACAAAATGTTGCAGTAGTAGTAGGGATGCAAACAAAGGTTGGCCAACTTTGGCCCCGAAGAGAGCCTAATCCTCATGGAGGCTGACAAGACATATGGCAAAAAACCTTTTCGGCAAAGGAGAACCAAAACAAGCTGAGAGAGCTAAGGTGTGGAACCTATTGGTTTTATATATAAATGTTATTGGGGAAAAACTGAACACTGACACAGCGCAGAAAGAGGGCCAATAACACAGTGGGATGTGCGAGATAAAAGGCTAGGGAAAATGCAGTTGCCCATAGAATTACTAGTGGGGGATCTCTAATACTGATTGCCTTAACAGATGATGAGGACTACACTGTTTCCATACAGGGAGATGACTATGACACAGATTAGGATAACACAGACAATCAAAGGTGGTGTGGACACCAGTATTTATCATCCTGAGCAGCAGCTACATTCATCCAATCAGGAAAGTTACTGCATCCCTGATGGCAAAATCACATACTTGAAAATACTGTAGAGGATAGCTGTGTACATAGAACATATGGCATTTCTTATCAAAAGGTGCAGAAAAGTGGGCAGAGTTTGCATGGTAAGTGTGCTCATCACTTACATATAGATAAGTCAGTACTGTGGTCTAAGGTCTCCGTAACCATAACATTACTTAATCCTTCACAAGAATAACAGCAGAAATCAGCACTGCTACTATTCTACTATTCAGCACAGCAAGGCAGATGTTGGCAGCAGAATGGTCATTGACAAGAATACCATAACTGTCATATTTATGATAAACCCTGAGGACAGTGGCACAGTTCTCAAGTGTAGTAACAGGATTAAAGACCCCACAACAACTACATAATTCTGCACAGTGACATAGGTTACAGAGTCAAGGAGATGACAGCATTAATTACAGGCTGTAGAGGGTGGAACCCTATATAGCTCAACAACAGTGTTTGCTGAACCACAGGATAGCCTTCAGAAAGATGGAAGCAGTGTCCACTGTAATGCCTGCACAAAGGGATGCCAGCTGAAGGCACATGTCACAGCTAGCTCCAAAGACGTGGAACACCTTGTCTGCCTAGCAGCAGATGTGCCAGCACAATGTTCAGGGTCAGTCCACTACCACAAAGTGTCAGCTAGAGATGGTCATAGTACTGCAGGAAGTACTTTAGAATTTTCGCCAATGCATGGGAATGGTACAGAGTAAGGATAATGCATGATTACACTCATAAGCAGTATGCTGGCCCACACACAACAGCCATCTCTGCCTCTATGCACACACTAGTCAGGGCCTACCAGTCCTATTTTGGAAATATTGGCAGATGAGAACAAGGCCAGGATATTGTTCAGACATGTGGGGGCAGAGTAGGCCACACACTATATGATCATTAGGAAAGTACTGGAAAAAGTGGGGGGATATAGAACCTACAAAAAGGTAGACAGGTCTCATCAGCCTTCATTACCATGTAGCAGAACCTCTCAGTTGAGATCTCGGTCACACAGAACTGTGACTTCAATGTCTATAGGATCACCTTCATCCAGTAGGTCATGTTATCACAGCAAGTAAGCTTTAAGCTCACATGCTAGCACACCCTTGTGAACAGGGACACTAACACCCATACTTCCCTTAGCGATATTGTGTATGACACATATGGCCTAATATAACTCAGGGTACACAATGTTACTACTGAAAATATCACAAGGTACAATTGAGCAGCATCTGTTTGACATGGATAATGCTATTATTTAAAATAAGAGAAAATGTTATCAGACACCAAAACTTAAAAACATATGGAGCAAATTGGTACATTAATGCAATAAATCCTGCCAGTAACATTAACACTGTTGCCACTTCACCCTTGGCACTGCAGAAATGATGATTGCTACTACTTCTGATTACACAAGGGTTGGTGTCCCTGATGGAAGGAATTGATCTGATGTCATCATCATCATCATCATCAACCCCCTTTATCCCATTTTCTACATGAATCATAGGAAGTTACTAGGCTAATGGCCCTAGGGTCCTTACAAGCCTAGCCAACTTCTACCCTTAGTTCCATGATCAGCACCTCTTGCCCCTGTCCAAGAGGGACACAGGTGGAACCCCTGGGGTGAATTTATGGTTACCCATCCAATCATCCAGATAGTGTTTGAAAAGGGCCAATGAGATTCTCTGTTTGACATGTAGTGGCTGTCACAAAAGGAAATACTGCCAGCCCAGTTATCTGGAATTTTGTAAATAATTCTATGTCATTTGTGAATATTGATATGTTTCATACAGAAGTGTGTGTAAAGGTGTAAAGTACTGAGCTAAAATGTAACCACAGCATGCCCTGCTGGCTTAGAATAAAAATGTATATAAACTATTACAATTGTGTAAATATATATGTTTAACAGTAGAAACTAGAACATCAAGGGTTAATTTGCAAAATATCAAGAAAATAAGTTGACATTAAATTGTTTTATGATTGTGCTATAAAAGTTCTAAGTTTCAGTTCAGTAGCAAACACAATGTCTAGAGCTAGTTGTTCTTGTATTGTCTTAAAAAATAAGTAATTACTATGTTTGAGATGCAGAAGTGTTTTATTGTTTCATGACTTCCAGGGTCTTCAAACATCTGAGAGATATGTATTTTTCACAAAGAGATGTTAAATTCTGTTAGTTTTTGACAAAGGGGTTTAGCTTGGGAACTAAAGTCAGGTGAGAAAAAGTAATGTCATCCAAGCTAATCCAGCAGTAATATTTGATATTAATTGAATAACTCTCTCAGAGGGCGAGACTGGACATTTTGTATTTTGTCTTTGACCTGGAAACATCCACTCATCACTACATCTGCACTTGCCTTGCTATAAGTAAGTTTTTAGGGCATAATAACTCTTTTAGATTCAGATGGGAATATAGTAAACTATATCTTAGATATTTTCTTTATTTATTTGAGACTGTCCTGCAATGTTGTGTTAAATATCTCCCATGGTTTTGAACTCTGAAATGACTGTGTTGATTTACTGTGTATTGTCTTGTTTTTTTATTATTTATTATTAAATATATTTAAACCTATCTTTGTGGCTGATATTTGTGAGACATATTTAAGCTGTTAGAGTACTTGCATATCTCTTGTGGTGACACTATACAGGCCACTCCTAAATAGCCTTGTTCTTGGTCAGACTGCGATTTGGATTAATAGTAACATTACACAGTAGGATTAGACACCCTTTGTTAATGGCCTTAAAGTAGCTGATATGTAGTGGCTGGTGGCAGTGGAAACTATCTTATAGTCTAGGCAGAAGGAGGCATAGCTAGTAAACCTGTGCCAGCCTTTCTCAGGTGTGTGTGCATGTTTGTGTTTCTATATAAATCAAATCTCAAAGAGTTTGTGTGTCAACTACTTGGGCAGGGAAATGAAGCACTGGTTGGACAGGGAGAGTGCTGGAGATCTTGGTTTGGCCACTCAGCTGAGATCTCAACCCAATAGCTGTGCCAGCGGGGAGTCTTATTGGGGATCTGGGGAAAGAGGGAGAAACCAACGCCAGACTGACTGTGATCTCTGTGTGCTCTTAAGGTAAATTGTACTTTACTGCATGTGTACTTGTCATCCTCCCAATGTGTACGTCTCCCACTGTTGCCAGTGGTGGGGATTGAGGCTCCTAGATTACTAGGCCAGTGTTGGGGCATCACAGTGTCATTCTGTTCCAAAGATGTGGTAACCTCTGGGAGACATAATCTGTCCCTTCAGCAGGTTCTATTAATGTCACATACCAGGTTAATGTCTCTAGAGTGGTAACCTATGTACCATTTGACTTGCAGATATGTAGCATTTCCAATAAAGCAGGGTCAGAGATTGCCTTATATGCAGGGCAGAGATCACCTCTGAGTAGCCTGTATGAAACAGAATAAAGTGACAGTGATTTCAGATGATCCACATAGGACAGATACTGAAGATCTTGAATTTTACTTGTGAGGAACCTTTTCAGTCTCTCCAATTGCTGCAGGTTCTTGGAAAGGTTCATACCAAAAGGGGCATTGTACTCAATTATTGTCCAGATGAGGGAAGAGTACAGGGAGGTTATAGCTTATTTTTTCTGGAGGCAATGCCATTACTTATGAGATGAACAATATAGAATGTCCTTCTTACCACTATGGAGACATGGTGATCAAAGGTAAGGTTGTTGTCAACCTGTGTGCCCAGGTCTCTCACCACTGAGTGTGCACTTAGGGTGTTGCTATCAATGTGGTAGTTAGCAGGAATATTGCTTTTACTGAAAGGGATGATAATGAAGTTTTTTGCATTGAGTTTAAGGCCATGACTTTGGCACCAATCATTTATTTGTTTAAGGCCCTCTTGTAGGATGTTGGCATCATTTGGAAATTCTATGACTACTCACACTTTGCAGTCATCAGCAAACTTTGTCAGTCAGAGACCTTTACTTTTTGCTTGTACTTTGGAGAAATAGATTCCAAACAGTAGAGGTCCCAGGACTGATCCCTGTGGAAAACCACTAGTTACAGGTCAGCTGTTGGAGGTGTATTCCCCTATTTTGACTATATGACTTCTATCAGTGAGACAGTTAGTATCCCATCTAATGATATAAGGGTTGATACCTAGCTGAGTGAGCTTGTCAATGATGCCTGAGTGGGGGATAGTGTCAAAAGCCTTGTTAAGTCTAGGAAGGCTATATGCACAGATTTCCCCTCGTCCAGGGCTTTGGTGACTGTTTCAAAGTAGTCCACCAGGTTTAACAGAAATGATCTCCCTTTGACAAATCAAAACTGAGTAGGGTCAAATGTTTGGAGACTACCCATATCTTTATCGATAAGGTTGATGATGATTTGCTCCATGTCTTTGCAGATAAGGCTAGTCAGGCTAATAGGTCTATAGTTCCCAGGGTCAGTGGAAGCACCACCTTGGTGCAAGAGAATATCAATGGCCATTTTCCATTCAGCTGGGATGAAGCCGATGCTTAGACTATGATTGAAAAGAGTACCCAATGGTGTTAATAATTTTTGATGGACCCCATGTAGGATGCAACCTGGGATGTTAAAATATCCCATAGATTCTGTGTTTCTGGCCTTAGAGAGGGGGTTTATGACCTCCTATTTAGAGATACAAGGTAGGGGACAGGTGGTAGGTATGGCATGGGGTATGTGTGACAGGGACAGGGGAGTGAAGTTTTCACAGAACCTGTCAGCCAACAGGTTGGCTATGTCCACAGGATCAGTATATGTGGTATCATTAATTACCAGTGCAGCACAAATCTGGGTCTTTCCTTTTAGGTTACGGATGTTAACTAAAAAAGCACCTTATGGTTGTCCTTAGTTGAGGAAACTAATTTGGATTCATAGTTTGCTTTGGAGTACTTCACGAGAAGTCTTATTTGTTTGTTTAAGCTGAGGAAGGAGTGTTTCTAGTTTAGGGCTTGTTTCCTCTTACTCTTAGACAGCAATTTCTTTCTCTTATTGTAAAGCCTGTTAATGGCAGTTGTCCACCAGCCAGGTTTGCTCTTCCTTGAGGAGCTTGTTTTGGTCCTATCGGGTACAGCCAAGTCAATGCAGTTATACAGGTGTTTGTATAAAGCATTGGTGTAGAACTCAGCATAGCTGCCAGTTGCATCTGAGCAGGGTGGTACAGTGAAGTTATTTATACCACCCCTTAAGAAGTTGTAATCTGCTTTGTAGAAGTTTTTTAGTTTAGTTGCAGGGTGGGGGGGGGGGTCAGGTGTGATTAGATACTTTGAATGAGACTGATTTGTGGTCAGATCCAGGGAAGACCTCACAGTGCGGCTGCTACAGTGGTCCCCCATACTGGTAAGCACTAGATCCAGGATGTTAGCACCCCTTGTGGGAGTGTCAACCAGCTGGTCCAGGGCACTGGAGTTAATTAAGTCAAGGAACCTTTGGTCAAATGAGTTTGAGCACAAGTAATTTACCCAGTCAATGGATGGGTAGTTAAAATCACCCAAAATCATGGTTTTGGATGTATCTTGACAGACACAAGTAGATCCAAATAGACAGAGTGGGTCATGGTATTGTATTAACTGTCACTATTTCTCTTGATTCAGTGCCATATTCCTACCTTCCTCGACACTCATGCCTGACTGTCACAGATCTTCTCTCACACAATCCATCCACCTCCTTGCTGGGTGTCCTCATTTCCCCTTACTTTCTTCCTGTCTGCCCCAAATCTTCTTTACCAGATTGTCTTATGCTTTTCTACATGTATCCAAAACATGTAATCCATTCTCTTTGATCTTTTCTGCAATTGGAGCTACTTTGGCTTCTGCTCTTATGTCCTCATTTCTTAGTCTGTCCCATAGTATGCATCCTACCACCCTTCTCAGGCACTTAATTTCCATCACCTCTAGCTTCCTTATCTGCTTTGCCTTTACTACCCAGGTTTCTGTACCATACAGTAGTACGGATTACACTACTCTCTTTTACACCTTACTTTTCAGCTTCTTTGGTATTCTTCTGTCATTCACTACACCTGAGACTCTATGCCAGTTGGCTGCAGACCCTCTGATTCTAGCTTTGGCCTCTTCATTCAGACTTCCTTTCTCCTCAACAACCACTTCCAGATACTTGAAGCTATTAAACTGTTCCACTATCTTCCCTTCTATCTCAATTCTGAGCTTCTTCTGATTTCCCCAGTTTGCTGCCATTACGACTGTCTTACCTTTGCTTAGTTGTTAAATTTGATGTGCAGTACCTAAATGGAGGCAAAAAACATTATTTTTTATATATCTGAAAAACAATACAGGGAAGCAGAGCCAACCTAGGGTTAACAGATACCTGCAAACCCAAAGGAGAACACTGAGGGTCATAAAGGAGGACAAAGCCGTGATAAAGGAGGACAAAGGCGAATGCGTCATGTTCTGCTCATGAAAGACACTGTAGTGCTGCTACAAATAATTCCTTACTGACGCAGGGGGCACCTAGATTGCTGTACATTAACATTTCAATGTGTAATTACATTAAGCTGGTAGCTTGCTTCAAGGACAAAATAACCAATTTATTACTGAACAGGCTGATGGAGAAAATAACCAATTCACCATTGAATAGTTTCCTGGAAAATATAATAAATCCAGTACTGAACAGGTTCAGATCTTTAAAATATTCAAGAATTAAGGCATGTTGCTTTCTTCTTCTTCATGTAATGGTACAGCTAGAAGTTTACTGCTCATAAATAAAGAAGCTTAATACCAGAGTACATGCAAATCCCCACAGTATATTGCACCCATAGGCTCTCACATCCTTGTCTTACTAATTTAAACCAAAATGCTCCTTGCGCATGCCCTGAAATATCAAAATTAAAATAAAAGGACTCCATAAACCTAAAAATAAATTTTCTGTTCTACAATATAACTGCATAATAATGATCCTGATCTAAGATATAGTATGCATTTACAGTGCTTTTTGAACTTGCTGACAACCACATCATGTAACCATGGCAGGGACAGCTACAATCAGACTGTGTGTTGCAATGAAAACTTTAAAAACAGTTAATTTGACAGGTCACAAAACGAGTCATCAATATTAAAAGTTATAGTAAAACTATGTGTTTTCATTTTCCTTGGATGAGTCAACTTTTCGCAGCAGTTCATCGTTCTCGGCAAGATAGGCATGGAACTCCAGACAAGAAACGTTCTTAAAATTGTACTTTGCAAGAAGAATTCCTCTGACAGAGTCAACAGGCAGTGTATTTCTTTCTTTTGTCCACTGTGCATTGATCAAGGAAGATGCTCTTTCAAAGGTGGCATTGTGCCCAGGAATGCAAAAGAAAAATTTGCAGATTTTAAGCAGCTGCAAATAAGTGGCTTAATTTGCACAACTTTGAAAGTATGAACACCACTGTTCATGAAGGAGACTGTCAAAAAACTTGTAATCTTTCTGTCCTGCAGAGGATTTCATTTAGCAGTAGTGGTCAAACAATTGCACATCATCTGCAACAATACCCTTTTCGCTCATATATTGTATGCATGGCAACAGATCATCGAGCATACTGTCTTTCACTTTGTTTAAAAACATCCAGCAAAAACACTGAAATTCATCAAAGGGTGTCATCCACTTCTCCAAATAATCAATGCACCCTTGGTACATGGACTGAACCTCTGTCATGAATGTCTTGCATCCTTCATCTTGGCCATCTTCACGCAGTTTTTTTTCAGAAGTTCTCTCACTTTCATGGAGATAAAGGTTGCACTCTGTCTGCTTAGCAGAGTTTGCTTTGTCAGCTGTAGGATGCTACAAATCTCCAACGCTGATGTTTCTTCCCTTTCAATGTCCACACTTTTTGCCTCAAATACTGACATCAGTGAATGCAAAAACCACAAATATACTTCTGAAAAACTGTTCTTGAAAAAATTCTTTATCAGCACCAGTGGCTGATTTATGCTCTGAAAGTATGCTTTCACTGTGGGGAATAATTGCTGGCAATAGGTTGAGCCATCTGGTTTTGCTGTGGTATAGCAACTGCTGATAGTTAACTAAAAAACACAGCAGTACCGGGCAAAGGTGCAAAGACAAAAACCAAGAAGAAAAAAACACCAAATAATGCACCAGGAGGACTCCAATGAGTGTTTTTTAGCATAGTCAAAGTTTAATATTCGCTATTCGTCTAGCAGACTTCTTCAGAAACTAAACATAAAAAACTCAGTCAGTTAAACATTTAAATAATACAGACAATTAACTCCAACCAGTCAGCAAACCACTCTTGTTAAAACTGATTACATCATACTTAAATGCTGATTAAAAGCCATAGAACAAAATAAAATACAAGCAGATAAACTGTTTCAGTATTCAAAACTTTGTTGATTAAAAAACACTTAGGCCGGGATTCACTAATCCTCCGTGTAAGACTAAATAAGTCTTACACGGAAACTGCAGCCTAAGAGGAAGACGTTAGTGTGCCATGCATATTCATGAGGGCGTGCTGACTCAACTTTAAGGCTAACACAGAGCGTGCACGAGTGCAGGGGGCGTGTCGGACTGCCGCGCAGTCCCCTCAATTGGCAAATGTCAACTGACATGAGCGAGTCCGCTCAAATGTGTACATAACTAACACTACACTCCCCCACATTCTAAACCCCTGTACAATTATAAAATGTAAAACTTTTATTTATTTATTTTTTATTATTCCCGATATAGCTGCCCGTATTTGCGCATGTTTGCATGGGTTTGCCCATTGCTTAGCTACAGTTATCAGTTTAGACATCGAAGAGGATAATAAGAAACTTATATGCAAACTAAACCAAATAGCAATAGCATAGTAGTAGAACCTTCGCACAAAGAGGAGACATTCCCGATTCGAGTCCCAGCACTCCCCTTTCTATTTTCAGTTGGAAATCTGTATATAAAAATAATTCCTGATATTTTTCCTTTAAATTTTAGTAAAAAGCATTGAAATGGCCCATGTAGTAGTGAACAAATTATATATATATATATATATATATATATATATATATATATATATATATATATATATATAAGAAGGTGAAATGGTTATGCATTCTGATGAATGCATACGTAACGTATCTTAAGCAATGTGAAACACTGCTAAGCAATGTTTACTAGTATTAGCATATTTAAGTATAATTGCTCATAGCTTAGCACTGCTTTAACTAGCACAATAGCTTTGCACGGAGCTGTGCATCACGCCAACCAGCACAAACAGAGCATGTTTGTGTGTAGCTGTGCACCGCGCTAACTAGCACAACGTCGGGCAATGTAGAGCACCGTAGAGCAACGTAGAGCAACATTGGGCAAAGCTGAGCAAAGTCACCTAAACACAGCCACGCCTCCTAGCCGGTCTAGCCAGTAGTAAAATAAAAAGCAATGACAGGCCTCAAACCCAGGACACTGAGCACCATCACCACAGTACTGAACCACTAAGCCATGACAGCTTTTCATAAGCATGCCCTTTCAACACACACATACATATCAATGGAAGTTTATCCATTGCTAAGCAGGTGTGCCTTCAGCTGAGTTTTTTCAAAACTGGCCAATCACAAATAAGTGCGGGAAATGATGCATATTTAAGCTCCATAGGTGGGAATACTTGCCATAACTGGCTGTAGCGCCCATCTGCAAGCAGCAATGGCCAGTGCTGGAGAGGGCTCTCATTTTCGAGTGCAACGTTGGGACATTGAGGAGTCAAAAGTAATGGTTTGGCTCCTTGTCCATAATCATGAGAATAGACTCCTGCGGGGCCAGTACCAGGGCACCAAATACAAAGCGGAAGCCTGGGACCGTCTAGCTCATGAACTCACCAGTGCCACAGGTGTCGCTTGGACTGGTGAGCAGGTCAGACACCACCACGCAGACCTGAAGAGACGCAAGGTGGGTCAACTGGGCCAGTGGATCCAGGAGGCCCATGAGATGGAAAATGCCCCACTACTAAGTAGCCATAGAATTAAGTATGTAAGAATTGCTATTCTAGTCTATACTATGGATAGGTATGTCTCAATATCACTTCATTGACTTCACAGCTGCAGGTGTCCGTGCTGCAAATCAGCAAGCCTATGCCAATAGGCTGCTAAGGCTGTGCCACCAGGCAGGTTAGTAATTATCCGGCTTGTACTGTTATGTAAAATAAATGAGAAAGCCTGAAAAAAGTGTTTTAACACAATAAATAAAGGTATAATAATTCTCTAATAATTATTCTGCATATACTGTTATATAAAATAAATGAGAGAGCCTCTAGAAAAAAAAGTGTTATAAGTCATTAATAAAGGTATAATTCCTGGAGTGTGTCTGTGTCATTTTCTTTGATATGTTGTTGTACTCTTGCATTATAGAAATAGTACTGTTGTCTTAAGCGCTGTTAACACACAGTTGGGTAGGCCCATATAAAGTGGATGAAGGGAGTGCCAGTAGCTTTTAAGCATATTTACAGTCCTCAACGTTTGGTTCATGCCCAACATGTACAGGTTAATCTGGCATATGAGTAGCTTGGTATTGTGTTCCCCAGAAATGTCATTGTGCTGGCAGAAATGAAGGGAGCTGTTAACATATAACTGATAATTTCACCTAAACATATCTAGATAAGTATAGGAAAGTAGAGCTGTCAGTGTACCATCTCAGCAGTAGTGTGTCTGAGCAACTCAGAAAATATGTAGCAGTAACATCTGCATCCCGGACATTTTGTATACAGCCCATGTATGTAAAGATCTAGCAAAACCTATTTCCCAATTTAAGGACAATTGGGTAGTGTAATAATACATGTAGGGGACATATAACTGCAGTTAATAGGAATGTAGTGTAAACTAGAAGGATATATAACTTGTTAATGAAGCTATTGATTTCCACCTTACTGTATGTGCATAAAAAATGCAATTCCACACCTCAATGGTATGTCTAATCTCAAAACATTTGTTGGGATGTATGTCCTATTGGTTTACAAATATCTGCATTTATTTCGATGCATGTGCCCTGTTCATATACCACAATATTGGTGGCCTGTTGCCATCAATTAAACCTGCATGCTGTTGTAATGTCCACTGTTGTTCTATATACGCATGTGTCATGCTTGCTGTTCAACTGTTGGAACTCTGGTGTGTTGGGTTAATGGGAGTACTTCTGCATGCTGTTATAACTAATTGGGAATGATGTTGACTGTTACTAACCCATATTTTCATTAAATCCTCCTAAACATAGAACGTATGGGAAGGCCGGTCCCAGCGGACCCACCTGTCCCACCTCAGCTGGCGATGGCACCTGGCACCAGCAGATCTGGTGCCCAGCCTGGGACCTCCTCCTCCATTGACCCTGTGCCACCTTCAGGTGGAAGCACTGCAGGGGATGGGGCTAATCCCCCCATACAAGCATGGGTGGAGTAGGGCCACCTATCACCCTTCGAATGGTCCGGGCTGTGGTGCATAGGGAGATCAAACGTTTTGTTGCTGATCCTCTACACCAGCTTGAGGCATGAGTGGCGTGACTCATGGGTAAGCCTACCCCTCCTACGTAGCCCCCAGCACAGCCAGCCTCTGGGCTGTGAAGGTGCAGTGGTGACTGCCCATGGGTGGGGATCTCAGTTCCACTGTTGCCATCTGTGGGCTCATGGGCTTGCGATTTCCAAACATCCTTCCCCGTCAATGGTGTTCACCCACCACATGTCATATTCCGCCCCTGTATGCATCTTTTTTGTCTTGTCTGTTTACCTCCCCAACCTACCTCCCCAAATATACTTACTTCCCCTACCCCACATTCCACTCTCACCTGAAAAAAAAAGGGCAATCTGCTCCCAAAAAAAAATTACGCCCCATACATAGCTGCCCATTTTGCACACATGTCCGCTGGACACATAAACTGATATTTAATTGGCAGTTCAACATACTTTGTTGTCCTCATCCCTCTGTCAGGGGTGGAAGGTTTCATATTCCCCTCCAAATTTATTGCATATGCACAGCTGTTGCTGTTAAAGAAATGGGCAGCTATGGACCTTCCCTACACCCGTCCTGCAGATCCCGAGCTGGTTTCTCTACTGTCTTTCCCTCTTTGTGCCCCCTTTTTCACCACTTTCCTATCTTCCCATTTTCTTTTCTTTCAAATAAATTAGCGTGGGGGTTAGCGGAAGTAAGCACTTTTAAGCAGTAGTTAGCAGGTTTAAGCGAGTGTGCGCATGTGTGCACTTAGCTTAGTATTGCTAAGCATCGTGCAAACCCGCTTACAACTGCTTAAAAGTGCCTTAGTCACTCTGTATGTCAGGGCCCTTGTTCTGCTCAGCAGCAAAATCAAACACTTCTGTCAGTCTTGAACCCCAGACCTTGGACACACTCGACTGCATGAAGTACCACTAAGCCACAGCAGATATACAATAACTTGGTGCTGAAATAAATATATCATGCAATACAATGAGTGAATGTAAAGGAAAAATAGGAAGGCCATAACACAAAGCTTGTTCTGTGGATCTTTACCAGCAATTGTTGTGGAATTGCATTACATAACTGTGATAAGAGAAGCAGCCATTCTAGCAGCAAATAATGTTATAGAGGCACTTTACAACCTCCACACAGTATCATAGCAGGACAAACACTGGCATATCTGATTAGGACAGAGGGCATACTTCCTAACTGTGACTACTTTTCAGGGATGTCCCTGATTGTGAAACATATTTTAGCTGTGTCCCTCTGAATCCCTCTGAAAAGTACTGACGCTAGTCAGAAAAGTGGACAGACCACTTGCCTTGATAAACTAACAGGTACACACCAATCCTTTAAGTCCAGAAAGATAACATTCACACAATAATATGAACTCAATGAGGAACTAAACCTAAACCCACACATAAGGCTTCTGTTTAATCTTAGCCTTACTACAGGATACGTACCCAAAGAATGGCGTACGGCAACTGTGGTCCCACTCCACAAAGGCGGTGCATCTACGGACCCTGGAAATTACCGCCCCATAAGCTTGACAAGCCTTGTCTGCAAAGCTATGGAGAGGAACATAATGGAACTCATAAATAAAGACATTGGGGACCTACAAACACTGGATCCTACCCAATTTGGCTTTGTCAAGGGCAGATCCTGCCTCTTGAACTTGGTCGACTTTTTCGAAACAGTCACTAAGGCCATTGATGAGGGTAAGGCAGTTCACACAGCCTACCTTGACCTAGCAAAAGCGTTCGACACAATACCCCACTGGGGCATCATAGAAAAGCTCACCAGCTTAGATGTAAACCCATATGTCACAAGATGGGTTGCAAACTGGCTCAAGGACAGAACACACAGGGTTAGAGTTGCTGGTGCCATGTCAGACTCTAAGCCGGTAACAAGCGGTGTCCCACAGGGCTCAGTCCTGGGCCCCCTCTTGTTCGGCATTTATTTTTCTGAAGTGCAGGCAAACATAGGGGGATTGTGGCTGACAAAATTTGCAGATGACTGAAAACTGGGCACCATAATTAACACTCCATCAGACACAGACATCCTCCAGAAAGGTCTCATAGAAATGGATAACTGGTGCCAGAGCCATGGCCTTAAGCTAAATGCCAAAAAATGTATAGTCATACCCTTTGGGAAAAACAAGGTAACCCCTAATTACCACATAGGTGGTAATCCATTAAACACGGAAGACGTTATCAGGGACCTGGGGACCCAAGTTGACAGTAACCTCTCTTTTGACACTCACATTGCCAAAGTGGTTAGGAATACCTTCTACATTGCCCACCTGATCATGAAGGGATTCACATCCAGATCAGAGAGGTCATTGTACCCCTGTACTCTTCACTTATCAGGACAATGATTGAGTACAACTCCCATTCAGAATGTACCTTACCCGACACCTGCAGCAGTTGGAAAGACCCCAAAAGTTCCTCACCAAAAGGATAAAGGGGCTCAAACATATGTCATACGATGCCCGACTGAAGAAACTCCAGCTCTATTCAGTCACATACCGTCTGCTCAGAGGTGATCTGTGCCTGACATACAAGGCCATGTCCAACCCGGAATTAATGGACATGCTCCACCTCAAAAAATCCAAATCCACCAGAGCCACAAGACCAAGAGACTTAAACCTCAACACGGATATAAATAGGACATGCTGGAGGGACAGATTCATCACCCAGAGACTCCCTACACTATGGAACAGAATCCCAGTCCATGTGAGGCAGAGCCCCTCACTGACTCTGTTCAAGAGAAATCTTGACGAGTGGATGGGAGATTGTAGGTTTACCCTGGGAATCATCTCTGTATCACTGCTGGACAGAGGCACAGCAAACTAATGGGTATAGTATTCTTATCCTAAGGGGTGGTGAAAGCCACACACACTCTGGCTAGGCTTTTAAATGCCCTAGGGCAGATAGCCTAGTATGAACCTATGAACCTATGAACCTATGCTCTCTGTATGTATGCATCCCCCCCAAATTTTAAATATACGTGTGTGTTTAGGGTCTACCAACGATGTAGGTAGGCATACTCAGTACTGGAATGTCAACAATAAAAAACACAAACCCTGCAGAAGTGAGTACATTAATATGCACAGTATAACAGTTCACAAACAGTTCATGTGCCAAAAGAATACTTCTCAATAACTACTTTTGTATGGCAGTTAATTATATAAGTAGAAAAGAAACTACATACTCACATATATCTTGTGTAAGCATCTGTAGGGGTGAGTTAAACTCTATACTGATAGCTCTGTACTGGAAGTGGCAAAAGTCAGGTCTGAGTACAACATGTTCATCACTGTCTACACCTCTAGCTTTAGATATAAGAAGTATACCAACCTTCTGACTTAAACAACAGTCTCCACAGCAAACAAGCATGGGCCCCACTCTGGAAATCTGAAAGGGCTATGCCTACATAACTTAGCAATTTATAGCAATGGGTTGCTATGATAGTGAGTACTGCAATTACCACACAGCAGGCTGTATGCATTTACCAAATGCTAGGCACCAATTGCTGCAGAGGGCATCACATGCACATGTGTAGATACCTATAAAAGCAGACTGCACTTGCTATCCCCACATGCAATTGTTACATTGCAAGTGTTATAACATCTGTAAACCTGGAGAGGAGTAAAAAAAATATATTACTTAATAAAACAAAAATTTAATTACGTAAAACAAATTTACTGAATTACTAACCAAAAATATTAATTAAGTAAAAAAAAAAGTAGTCAATAACCAAACAAAAATTAAGTAACAGCAAACTTTAATTAATTAATACCAAAAATAAATTGCCAAAACATACACAGACGGACCTGAAAGTGACAAACAGGTATGTAACAGATATGTGGTTAATGGCAAGTAGTAGATGTTTATGAAGAGTACTGTACATACTTTGAAACATGCATATGTGGCAGCAGTAGGTATGTATGCACTGATGCCATGCATAACTACTGCCATGGACAAATTAGTGTGTATCTGTGTGCAGTGGGACATAACTGTGACATATGTGGCTCAGCATTAAATGTCAAACATCTGATCATGTTATCTATGTTCTGTACAGTACTGTGTATAATGGCTGTTTGGGGGTGTAGTGCAAACAGCTATATAAACCTGGATGTGACAGAGTAACACATGCATGATAGTCATATAATGTGTAGCTTAGCATTGGCAACTGCTGTACCAGGCTAGTATAGTAATGTAGCATTAGCAGCTATAGATACTCCCTGTAATATTACTGTTATGCACACATCTGACAACTGTTCATGTTGTAGCAAGGCCCAACAGGTCATCCGTGAGGTCTATGGACTTACAACAATGTGGACCTTGTGTGTGTATGGCACACACATATGGAGAGATATTTATGGGTCAGATATATTAGCATCTTAACATGTGCATAGAGCAAGGGACATACTGCATCTGTTTGTGAAGGGTGGACATATATATGTTGGTGAAGGTTGTTATCTGCATATTTTTATGTAGGTTTTAGTGTGTGGCAAACAAGACAGCATACAGTGCTGGTATATGACATGTGATGTTTAAACGCTGTGGGTATGATTTGTTAGGTTTTTAGTCTTCCAGACAGGGAGTCCTGCTAAAGATACATGGGCTGAGAATACCTTCAATGCATTCTGCACAAGACTGTGCAATATTATTACATAACTGTATCCCTCTCAACCTTTGCATACTTGATATTCCCACCATGAAAGGTGGACTGTATATGTGCCTATATGTAAATCTATATGTACACCAATGGATGTTTATATGTACGCTCAAGCTCAATGTTGTAAATGTATCGCCATCCCTTTTGTTAAAAACCCTATACCCATGAACTACCACATAGGTGGTAGTCTACTCAACACCAAAAGTGTGATAAGAGACCATGGGACACAGGTGGACAGTAGTGTCCCTTTTGATAATCACAGTGCCACACTAGTCATGTAAACTGTGTACGGTCCACATGTCATCAGAAAAGGTGTGTCATCCATGGAAAAAGAGGTCAGTGTTCCACTCTACTCATCAGTCATAAAACCCATCATAGAGTACAATGGACCTTTTGGTATGTACCTCACAAGACATATACAGCAACTGTAGATGCCAGGCACATACCTCACAAAGAGTATTACCAGACTCAAACAGATGCCATATGCAGACTGTCTTACAAAACCACAGCTACACTGTGTCACATACCACCTACCCAGAGGCAACCTCTGCCTAACATACAAAGCTATGCCAAACCCACAGGTGTTGGACATGCTCCATGTAAACAGATCAAAATCCCTACAAGCTACACACTGTACTGATCTAAACCTTGTAACGTCAAAAAGCAGAACATGCTGGGGTGGTACATTCTCATCTCAGACACATACCATACTCGGGAACTAACAAACTATCAATAGCAAAGAAAGGTCCTCATTAGCAGTCATCATGAATAATCATGATGAATGGATGTGAGATAGGAAATACAACCCGGGAATCACCTCTGTGGCTCTGCATGACAGGGGCACATGAACATAAATTACATGGGTGTTGAAGGGCAGGGTACCGTATGGCTAGGCTTCTATAGGCCCTACGGCTAACAGCCTATTAGCTACCTAGGACCCGATACACACATGTATGTACTTGTTGCATTAATTGCTATGTGAGGTTGACTGAGTGTGATGGTGAATGTGTAGGTGAATGTGTCAACGTTGTGTATATGTGTGATAGCCTAGTGGGAAACTGTTTATATCATGGCATGTAGTGTTCTAGCTCTGATCCCCACAAAATATATGTATGTTATTGCTAGGCAGGAAAAGCAGTATGGCATACGGTGTGACGTAGCCCCATGGTGTTGACTGGAGTGTGCCATTGTAGGCTAAAGCAGTACATGTATGCTTATTGATTGTTAACACTAGTGAATACAAATCCCGTATGAACTGTAGTACTACCTGAAGCTGTAGGCCTACACAGCACAGTATGGTGTATATCCACATTGCTTGGAAACACTGTTTTGTTTGTTACCTGTAGTCTTCACACATTACATACCTCAGGCATAAGGTTTTGTAAGTGCTGACACACAGTACTGTATGGATCACAGGTAAAGCTCATCTGGGTTGCCATACCTTTGTGTCTTGTAGGTATGTCTGATGTGTGTGTGTGGGTATGCCTGTAACATGGCCTCGGTCGTATGTGTGTTACAGGATATAAGTGCATGTCTAGCAACATGTATAGTGTAGTACAGCAGTATGCCACCTATATTGATGAATGTGCACATATGTTACTTAGGGGTTTGCTATCAACAAGTAGCGTGTTGTACTGGTAGTACTGTAATTGTACTTTACAATCATTTCAATGGATGACATATTTCTGTATGCATTAGCTTCATATATACCTCCTGTAGCTAGGTGGTGCATTGTGTCACAAGCAGTGTGCCATGTACTGTTGTATAGTCTTACATACTGGTTTCACTTTGTTGCTGTGCAGAGCATGGTTTAATATATAGAATGTGCCAGGCACTGTCTGGCAGTTGTGGGCTGAGCACTGATATGTGGTATTAAAAGTGTGTATCTACTGACAGCCAATAGGTTGCTATATATGGCATTTCATTGATATCTGTGCTTTAGAATGTTAAGTTTGCCACATGACTTACTCACAATTATTGTTTTATTGTCTTCCAGGGACATGTCTCACCATCGCAACCCTGCGTATTCCCCTGAAGAGGAGGAAATCATAATATCCACCCTAGTACAACATCACACCCTGCTGTTTTCCAGAACCAGCCAGGACCAGCATGAGTGCACTGCACTGTGGCAAGATGTTGTCCATCGGGTTAATGACGTAGGCATGCATAACTGGACTTATGAGCAGGTACGCCATCACTGCAGTGATTTAATTAGACATGTCTGGCAGCATGCCTCCAATGTCCGCAGACAACAGCTTGCCACAGGTGGTGGTGGAGCATTACATCCGCCCCTCACCAGAGTGGAAGAGCTGTTCCTCAACATGGTGGCCCCTGGCCAACCACTACAACAGACATGTGTCATCATGGAGGCCGGAGTCACCCAGCAAGTTGACTCGGAGCATGCAGATAACATGGCATATCTGTAGACTACTGTTAGCTCAATTGTTAGAACATGCATATGTCAGATATGTACTGTGTATTTAGAAGAATTGGAGCCTGGTGTTGTGCAATACTGATAATTTGGAACATAATCTGTATGCCTGTGACTGTCAACCGTTGTACTACTGTAAAATTGCAAACTCACAGCAGCAATGCCATAGTTGTTGACACTGACAAACTGTCTCATATCCTAGTAGGTCTCTCTGGTGTGACAGCAAGACAGCAGACCCATGCTGGTGAGTGTTCTACATTTAATATAGCAAATAACATGTGCATGTCATAGGTGAGTTGTAGGCCATATACACATGTAAAACACCTACACATAATGCATGCTCTGCATGTTTTCTGTGGGACTATGCACATCCCAGTAACATGAGTAGCTGCCTCAAACACATGCAATACACAGAGCATCCCAAACAATTGTGGTACACTGTAGTGGACATTGTATAGGCAGAGTCAATACACATGCGCACAACATAAACCACTTTGTCATACGCAGTACGTGTTAATATGATACACATGGCATATTTAGACACCTGCTGTAAGGTCAGACTCCAGTATCTCAAATGTCATCCACACAGCACACATACTATACTTGAGGGGTAGAGGCCTATCATGGGGGTAGTGTGACACTCTTCAACACACAACACATTCAGGTTAGGCAATGGTCCCTATTGAACACCTTACATACCCATGTAACAACTGCCTATGCAATGGTTAATGTAGCCACAGTGCTGAAGTTTAGGTACAGCAAGATAGTTGCCAGTGTGGCACACATTAGTGGCCTTGAGTGACCACATGATACTACCTGATGGTGGCTCATGGTACTTCACTACATCCAGTTACAGTAACTACAGTACTACACATAGCATTCATTGCTAGACACCTGACAGTTGTGTGCATCCAGCCATGGTATGTATACCTGTGAGTGATGGTGCACAGGACATTGAAAAGCATTTAATACTTGCACAGCAATGTTGTGTCCATGTACACATTGTTTTCCAGGGTGAGGCCAATCATTGAACAACACACATGCATCAAAGACATGTATACTTTTATTAACAAGGACTCTCTACACTCGCACTGCATGTGTTGAGCAACACACATCCTGCATGCTGACACTTGTGATAGGACTCTTTGGCTTGTGATACTGTACTCCACCATCAACCACTAATGAGTATGTTCTGGATTGCTGTTGGTGTGTGTGTGTGTGTGTGTGTGTGTGTGTGTGTGTGTGTGTGTGTGTGTGTGTGTGTGTGTGTGTGTGTGTGTGTGTGCATGTGTGTATCTACTTTAGTGAGTTGTGTATTTGTGTTCATGTGTTCATGTGTGCGTGTGTGCATGTGTTCATGTGTTCATGTGTGCATGTGTTCATGTGTTCATGTGTGCATGTGTGCATGCATTCATGTGTGCATGTGTGCATGTGTGCATGTGTTCATGTGTTCATGGGTGCATGTGTGCATGTGTTCATGTGTGCATGTGTTCATGTCTGCATGTGTGCATGTGTGCTAACATCATGTACAGATTGTAAATTGTGTTTCCTGTCTTCCTCTCACAGGTGCTGAGGTTGAGTTGGTTGAGTGCAGCAGGGAACCTGAAGTCACTGCCACAAATAGTGAAAATGATGATGCATGTGTTGTGGCACAGGCAGGTTTGACAGGGTCTGTCATTGAGCCGCCAATCGACAGTACACAGCTTTCCACCCCATCTACGTGCACATTCATATTGCCAATACATCCCTCATCACCAATGGCCTTAGCTGAGGGACAGCATACAGTAGGCATTGACCAGGATAGTGTGGTATCTATGGCACATGCATCCCCTCACAGCAGCCATACCCAGATTCCTGGAACGGTACCACATAGGCAGATGTCCAGGGGTTCTCGTGGGAGCACTGCTGGTTGTAATGCCCCTGGCAGACGTGCCCCCACAGGTCTTACACCCTCAGGTATGTTCTGGGCTGTAATGTAGGCACAGGCACGTATGGAACGGTGCACCAGACAGGAACTAAGGGCGCAGAAGGCCCATAACACCGCTATCAATGACAGTATCCGTGACCTTGACAGTGCCATCCATAATTACACTGAGGTCATTGATAGATGTTGGGGGGAGACATTAGATGTCCTCCGCAATGTCATGTCCATGTGCCAGGACAGTGCAGGACGGCTGAGACGTCAACATGGACGTATGCTAGCAACATCATCGGCTGGCAGTCGTCGCGGATGACACACAAGTCACAGCTGCTCCCATAGTGGCAGTACCAGCCCCAGCAATGTTGGGGCTGGGCTGTCAATAGACCATCATAGAAGACCACGTGCACATGGCTCTGGCCAGTCCCAACAGGGACATGGGTCCAGTCGACATCCCTCTACCTCTGATGATAGTACCCAGTCTGGCTTAGTACCCAATACTGTCTGTGGCACCCCTGTCAGGCACAAGTACTGTGTCCATGGCCAGAGATGGTGATCTGTACAGCCTGGCAGGTACAGTCTGTGGCTGTCCCACAACCTCCCGTATATGGCAGCCACATGTTGGAACTGTGTGCATGCAGACACACACATATAAACCAAACACCTAGGGCTAACACATACACACACACATTACATCAACATTGACCCATGTTGTACTGTTGTCCCTCACACACACACACACACACACACACACACACACACACACACACACACACACACACACACACACACACACACACACACACACACACACACACACACACACACACACACACATGTCGATTGGATGGGTCAATGTCAGGCTCTGGCAAACCAACAGCACACCCTGTGCATATGATGAAACTGTGCCACCTCCTGTCATCTGTAACACTGATGCAGGAACAGGCTAACATGGTGCTGATGCACAGGGTGACTTTATAGCAGTGTAGCAATGTTAGCATGTTGTCAACAGTAAAGTGTAATGATATCCTTGTAGGTATATCTGAGCAGGCATGATGCATTAAAGCTATGATTATCAATGTAGTATTGTTTACACCAGTGTTAATTCCAAATATGTATTGTCCGCCCATGTGCCACTTGGCTGATGTGTGTAGTTCTGGCAGCATGTGTTGGTGAGTGGACAGTACGTGTGTGATGTGTGCAGTACAGATTTGCAGGTGTACATTTGTGAACATGGTGGAGGTGCACTGTCTGCATGTACATGCATAGTGGACACATGGGAAGGGTGACATGCCCTGTATTACACAGTGTTAACACTTCATATTTTCTATTGATGGCCAGTATGCATTTTACTACACATATGTTTTAACCTGGGTACACATGTGTGTATAACATGGTTTGACACTATGCTGTGGGTGATACTGTTACTATCTGTCATTGGTTTGCATTCTGGTAGTATACACAACCTCAACAGCCTGACTATAACCAATCGTTAGATGTCTTGACAACTGACACACAGATGTAGGAAACTCAGTAGCATTTGGATCCTTCCAGTACTATACTATACCAGTAACCAGTGGTATTGACCACCACTCATTCCTGGGACCACTCCTGTTTGGCATGTAGCCCTCTTAGGTACAATCAAACACACTAGGGATATGTCCATCCACATCTGGAAATGCATACAGTGGCCTACAATGTATTCTCCGGATGAGACACTTATCCTGCACAAGGGTATCATACAGACAGATACCTGTTGTCCAACCCATGCTGTAAAGCTATAAGCCAACTATAGTATAGTCATCCACATTTACTAAACATAGTATCCTGACAGTACCACATAGGTAGTAGCCCCCAACATATAGAACGGGTACCGATGTGTACATACAGCCAAGTGTTATGTCATCTGTCCTTTGGTATTCACATTTCCAAAGGTATTCTGAAGTTCCTCTAATTATCACATAAGCAATAAGGGGTCTGTATGCATATCCACAAAGTTGTTGTACACCTATAATGAATGTCCATTACTGACAGACTTTGTTGTGTTTGAACATGTCTGAAATATACCCCAGGCATGAACCCTCACTCACACTATTCTATAGAAACTGTCATGGGTGTGTGTGACACAGATGACCTAGGCCACAGATCACTACAGTGGCTGGCCTTGTCACAAACATACATATGTGACCTAAGGTCTGAGAAGCAGCAGCACAATCTGTCAAAGGTAACAGATGTAGTCATGTAGAAAGCAGGCTTCACACCTATGAACTAATTGAGGTCACATGTACATATATGTATTTGCCACACAGATACCTGAAGTGTGCAATGCACATACTGTTGTTTTACTGATATGTCATACAGTAGTAAAAGCAAAACCATCAACACATTGACCAACAGTGTCACACACACACACTCAGCAATTGCAGGATTCAAACACCTACCTAATTATGTTATGATACTAGGGAAGCATGCATTAACATGCCACACTATATGCTTTAGTGGGAGTTTGCATTTCCACTGTTATATTTGTGGGATGCTGACATCATCAGACTTGCCAAAGAGGAATATACTACTTTTAAGGTGTTTTCCTAGTCTCCAAAAAGGGCACTCTTCTCAAAGGAAATCACACACACACACACTCAACAATTGTAGGATTCAAACCCCTACCTAATTATGTTATGATATTAGAAAGATACGCATCAACACGATGAGCTACATGTTTTACTGGGTGATTTCATTTCCACTGCTATATTTGTGGGATACTGACATCATCAGACTTGCCAAAGAGGAATATACCACTTTTAAGGTGTTTTCCTAGTCTCCAAAAAGGGCACTCCTTTCAAAGGAAATCATACACCCCCCCCCACTCAGCAATTGCAGGATTCAAACCTCCTACCTAATTATGTTATGACATTAGAAAGATACGCATCAACACGATGCACTACATGTTTTATTGGAAGACTTCATTTCCACTGCTATATTTGTGGGATGCTGACATCATCAGACTTGCCAAAGAGGAATATACTACTTTTAAGGTGTTTTCCTAGTCTCCAAAAAGGGCACTCCTCTCAAAGGAAATCATACACAAACATACACCCCCCCACTCAGCAATTGCAGGATTCAAACCTCCTACCTAATTATGTTATGACATTAGAAAGATACGCATCAACACGATGCACTACATGTTTTATTGGAAGACTTCATTTCCACTGCTATATTTGTGGGATGCTGACATCATCAGACTTGCCAAAGAGGAATATACTACTTTTAAGGTGTTTTCCTAGTCTCCAAAAAGGGCACTCCTCTCAAAGGAAATCATACACAAACATACACCCCCCCACTCAGCAATTGCAGGATTCAAACCCCTACCTAATTATGTTACGATATTAGACAGATACGCATCAACACGATGCGCTACATGTTTTTTTGGGAGATGTAATTTCCACTGCTATATTTGTGGGATGCTGACATCATCAGACTTGCCAAAGAGGAATATACCACTTTTAAGGTGTTTTCCTAGTCTCAAAAAAGGGCACTTCTCTCAAAGGAAATCATACACCCCCCCCCAACTCAGCAAGTGCAGGATTCAAACCCCTACCTAATTATGGTTATGATACTAAAAAGACACGCATTAACATGACGCGCTATATACTTTACTAGAAACTTTCATTTCCACTGCTGTATTTGTGGGATGCTGACATCATCAAACTTGCCAAAGAGGAATATACCACTTTTAAGGTGTTTTCCTAGTCTCAAAAAATGGCACTCCTCTCAAAGGAAATCACACACAAACATACACCCCCCACACACACACACTTAGCAATTGTAGGATTCAAACCCCTACCTAACTATTTTATGATATTAGAGAAATACGCATTAACACGACGAGCTGTATGCTTTACCGGGTGCTTCCATTTCTCCTACTATATTTGTAGGATGCTGACATCATCAGACTAGACATGGTAATGTGTGCACTTTGTTTTATGCAATCCCAGGACTGAGCCATGGGGGACAGCAGGTGTTACCAGCTTGAACAGGACTCCACAATTCTTACCTTGTGTGATCTATCTGTGGCCCAGTTGCCAATCCATCAGATGATAATACATATTTATGCACAGGTTGTTGATTTTGTGGATACGACATGTGTCTGAGATGTTGGAAAAGGGCTATTCAAAGTCTATGTGGGACGTGTGTAGCTCATTTCAGTGATGTATGTCCTGGGTGGCTGCCTTGCAAACAGTCTAGCAGGTTTGGGAACCATGATCTGACCATGACCAAACCAAAGTTGGTAGGGTTGTGTGTTTGTAGACTTCCAATAGCTCTATTTATGACGTCAATCATGATGGATTCCATGGCCTTGCATATCAGACTTCATAGGCTTATAAGACTATAGTTCCCATGGTCTGTTGTGCACCAACACTTGTGGATTGTGCCATATGTTACTGTAACCCATTCAACAGTTTCATATCCTGTAGAGAGGGTGAGGCTCAACAGACTGTTCAGGTGCAGGGTCTGTTTGTTCTGCAGTTCACTTATGACACATATAGGGAAACCATGTAATCCAATTGATGTCATGTTTTCAGCTTTGGAAGGAGCTGTTTACCCATTCTACATGTGATATCTTCTGGTATGATGATAGGGCCTATTGTCAGTGGGAGGTGGGTATGTATGTATGGGCCTGTCTGACAGGATGTTGGCATTGTCAGTCATTTACAGTTGGCTCCGACTCAGGACATATATGAGTGTACATTGCTATGTATGACATAGCTGAAGGAAGTGTCATGGTTCTGTCTGGACTCCTTTGCAGATAACCTTTCCATAACCTGGATTGGATAATGTTTGGAGTGCACATTGTTTATTGATGATACTGATTGCAGTTTTTTTTTTATCTTCTTTGCTTTTCCACTTTCTATGAACAACCTAAGTATCTGTAGTACATATTTGATTATGACAGGGTTCCAATATATTATATATGTGTCTGTTATCATATAACTGTATGCACAAGGCAGGATTGGTGAATAGTGAGAGATTCCTGGGATAACACCTGCAACTGCCAGATATGTGTGGCCCACTGCTGTACTCACACATGGCCTAAGTGTGTGAGCATTCCCAGTTTGGCCTTTCAGTATGTTGTTGCCTGACATTTGCCTCATTTATTCAAGTGTGTGAGCATGCACAGTGTGACCTTACAGTATGCTGCTGTCTGAAGTCCACTACATTTGTTGACATGTGTGAACACGCCCAATATTAACATTTATACTATATGTGTGTTGAAAATCAAGTTGTATTTTTACTGCAGGGCTCACCTTTGTATCATAACTCTACAGGGATTATTCTGTGCCTGCAGGGTTTCCATGAGACACTTTGCATAGACTTATCAACATTTCTTCATACAGGCTGACCAATGAAATACTGTCATGGTTTAGTGGTTCAGTACTGTGACGATAGTGCACAGTATCCTGGGCTCGAGGACTGTCACTACTTTATATTTTCATACCGGGCAGACCAGACTGCTTAAGGACCAGTAAAGCAAATATGAGCATGTTTACCTGCTTTTGCTCAACTATGCCCAACTTTGAGCGAACTTGCCCAACATTGCTCAACGTTAACCAACATTGCTGAACGTTGCCCAATATTGCTCAACATTGCCCAAAGTTGTGCTAGTTAGTGTGTGCAATTTTGTTTACATATACTAAATAGTGGTAAAAGCTGTTTAGCACTGCTTTATATTGCTTAAAACATGTCAATCATGCCTCAGGTGGTGCTGCAGGGCTGCCTATGTCGGCTGCACATAGTATACTCCCTATACATGTTTGAAAACAGGTAGTGTCAAGTTAGGCATCCCTTTTACTATATGTGCAAGTCAGAGAGAGGTATCATTTCCAGGGTTAATACTGAGCCAGTGTATGTGCTATGCATTGCCTCTTTGCCAAGGCCAAAGCACACTGGGCACACCTCCTTCTGCCTACTGGGGCAGGCTCAGGGTTGTTCCTCCTCCGAGTCATGCTCTGCCTGTGATGGCCCTGACAATGGTGGGGGGCTGTTTGGCCCCGGTCTATGCTGCTTCTGCTGCAGCTGTTTTCGCAGGATCATATTATGTAGCATAGCACATACCATGACGATTTGGGTACATGTAGTTGGTGAGTACTGCAAGGCTCCACCAGATGTGTCCAGGCACCGGAACCGTGACTTGAGCAGCCCAAACACACACTCAATTACATTTTGTGTTTGTGCATGTGCCTCATTATGGCATTCTGTTCAGGTGTGTGTGCATTTCTGATGGGTGTCATCAGCCACGGCTCCAGTGCATATCCAGCGTCCCCCACTAGGTGACCATGAGGGATGTCCCCATTGGCAAATGTCTGGTACAGCTGTGTCAGATGCCAGATATGGGAATCATGGTAGCTTCCATGGCAGCCAGCATACACATTCAGTATTATGCCCTGGGTATCGCACACGACCTGGCAGTTGATGGAGAGGAAGCCCTTACGGTTAAAGTAGGCCCTATCCCGCTCACCAGATGGTGCTTTGATGCGTATGTGCATGCAGTCTATTGCACCCACTACCTCAGGGTATTCCGCTATTTGCTGGAAAAGACGCATATTGCTGGCCAATACCTCACGGGAATTGGGGAAATATACATGATCACCAACATGTGCTGACATGGCATTCAGGAACTGGTGCAGTACCCTGGATGCTGATGCCTGTGAAATCCCCATCGTATCACCAGTTGGTCTCTGGAAGGTACCTTTTGCTAGTATTCTTAGGCCAACACATACCTTGGTTTCTACTGGGATGGGTTCCCATCTGTTGGTTCTGTGTGTGAGGCGTGGCCTGCACAGCTCAACAATTTGCTGCATGAGGTCTCTGTCCACTCTATAGCGCTCCACTATCTCCAGCTCATGTAGCCCCTGGTAGGTTACCCTGGGCCTGTATACTCTTCTCCGTCTCCTCACTGTGGGTTGCTCAGCAGCATTCGCATTGTCACCACCCTCAGCATGTTGCATATGTTGCCTTATAACAGCAATGGCAGCCCCTAACATTTCTTTGTCTCAGTAAAGCTTTTTAAGTTTTCACTTCTCTTGGTTTACTGCAGTGTTGCAGTGTCTCTGAGGAAAACATGGTGGAAAGTTGTTTGCAGAGTTTTAAGTGCTGGGCTGGGCTGGGCTAGTGTACTGCCTGTGTAATTGCCTGATTCTGATTGTTTTCACCTGCTAGCTCTGCTAGTTCTCCTTGGTTAACTTCCTACTATTTGTTGTGCTTCCTTTTCCCTTTCTGTTTCCACAGACAAACAAGCGCAAACATGCGCACACCAGCTCACATGCGTGCACACATGCTTACATGGCCTAACACTTGCTGACTCCTGCTTGAACGCGTGCACACAGGCGCAAACGTGCTTACACAGATTTCAACAACCTTACAAATGCTTACTCCGGCTTAAATGCTCACACACAGTCTTACTCGGATTTACTGGTGCGTACCAGCATGCAAACACGTTGCAGGCACTTCTGCAAGAAACTTTAGTGTTATCCACAGTATACACCTTCAATTTCTTGACTTTAGCTAGGATACCTGTTGACATGCCTCTTCCACTGATGAGTAACTGACAGCAAACACATGCCACTCTTCTCCAATGAGCTTACATTCTTTCATACATACCCCCCTCATGATGTCACCTATCTTCTACTCTGATACTTCCCTTATCCTACTCTTACACTCCACAGACTTTGCTCATATGCCATGTAAAATTGGGATTCACTATCCTTATCCTCATTTGCATAGGATTGCCTACTAATGCTTGGTTGCATCTCTTAGATTGAGCTCCCCCCCCTTAGCAACCTCTACTCAGTAGCCATGTTGTCTTCAGCCTGCCATTCATTTGCATGGCAGTTGAATATTTTGAATAAAATCCCTATTTGTGGCTTTTATTTTTTTTTTATGGTTTTTAGAGCACAGCACTTTTGCACGGCGCTGCACTATGCTTAAACTTTGGAGATCGAGGTAAAAATTTTTTTTTTTATTTTGCAACGGGAAAAATTGCCAATGACCGTATATTTGGCCATTGGCATGCTTCCTCAACTGGATGCATCCTTTATTTGGAGCTGTCCCGGCTCTGTTTTGCTATTTGCATAACGGTACTCAGTTGACAACGGAGTATATTTCTGCAAATAACACTACTCTTACTCGGACAGGTTAGGGTTTCCTGGATCGCAAATTTACCTCATTTGCATAGCTTTCGGCAGCAAATTAGGTAATTTGCATAACCTAACCCTGTCCGTGTAAGATTCGTTTTAGGAGCTCTCTTGCACGCCCCTGCCGGCTGTTCCTGGATCACTCGGCAGACATGTTGGTTGCATGGAGTCTTACTCTACTCTTAAACTCCATGCAAGCCTTCGTGAATCCAGCCCAGAGTCTCTGACCCTCTCTGGAAACTGCACAGCAAAGGAGAGTTAATGTGATATGTTCTCCCAGCCAATCAAAGCCATGCTGTTTGGTGTATGTTTATAAGGCTTTAGTCGGATTTCTTGTGCTAAGAGGTTGAAAACTGTGGTCAATATCCTGCCAAACAAATGCTAAACACAAAGAAGGTGGTCTCTGTGCCAAACCATAAACAAATAAATGAAAAAAGGTAAATGAAAAAAGGCACAGCTGTTCCAGCTATAATGTACGAAAAACTTTTATTGCACAAACCACAGAAGGTCGACTTCACACAATAACGCTGCTACAGTTGTCTTATACATTTTTATACATATATAGGGAGGAACTGATGTGGTTACTTCATTCTGATGAAGTTAGCTTTTGAAAACATATAAGACAACTGTAGCAGCATTATTGTGTGAAGTCTACTTTCTGTGGTTTGTGCAAACAAATGCTAATAAATTATAAAAGCATTAAACAATATAAATTAGAGCTTATATATAAATTATATTTCCTCTATCTTCCAATTCTAGTTGATAAGCTACTAAATACTGTAGAAAAAGTTTAAAAATTAAGCAATTGTCCATGGCAAAGGTTATGGTGATTTCTGTCCATGTCTGGCCATTATACCTGGTTATTTGGGATAAATAGTCCTGACCAAATCTTTGCATGGTTAAGTAAATCTCATCATAACCCACACCCCTTCCATAATGGCCTGACATCTGTCAGAACGCTTTCTAAGCAACACTATGGCTGTGTTTCTAGCTTCATTACGGGGTTTATTCAAGCTTTCTACTAGAAAGGATGTGCTTCCTTTTGTGCTCTGGCTCATAACACCATCATGCACTGTATATCTTATCTATTTATTTCAGGATATATTTCACTCTAGTGCTCAAAATTATTTATTTTAAAGAGACTGTAAGGTGCATTATAAAATTTCATATTAGTTGCATTAATAAAATCTTTCACAAATGCATACAATAATTTATATTGTAGTACGACTTTATAAATTATGCTCAGTGAGATAATTCATAGCTACCAATCCCCATTTTTCCAAAAGTGGAACAATACTTCATCACATCTCAAAATATGGAGCAAAGGACAACATGTGAAACAACTGCTAAAATCCTTAGCTAGATGGCTTGCAGTATAATACATTTCAAGTGTATCTCATTATGAGGAACTTTCCTCGTTTTTAGTCTTAAAATGTCTGACATGATGACCTGGCCTCTTAAACAGTAAGTTGTACAATAATAAATAGCAAGATTTGAAATTATGTTTTTAGCAGAATATATGTAAAGGAAGGCTGAAAATTTAAATGCATGGAAGAGTAGTTACAAAACAATGAGACTCTTAACTACAGACGTTAATACAAACAACTACAGCAGTACAACACAGATACTTCAGTAGTATAAAACGAGCAGAAATCTGTCAGTGGCAATACTGAAATTTACATGAAATGAATAAATATTTACAAGCAGTTATTTGCAACACAAACTCTGGAAGATTTGATACAAATAGAAACTGAAATTATTTACAGCACATGCTACGGTAGGCTTGTGTTAAACAGAGAGGTGGGACACAGGTATAGGATAAAGTACATTAAAAGTACACTTTTACACAAAAGCAGGTGAGGGTCAGGATGCTAAGCCCATCTAAAATACACGTTGCAGTATGTAGTATAAACCTCACATTTAAATCAACAATGCACAGTACTTAACTGATTCACACCTGTGGTAGCTACCCTCTGGTGTAGCATCTCTCTCAATAAAAAAAAAAAAAAAAACCACAACATTTACATTACTGTATTGCTTTTACATATATATAAGCCAAAGGTCAGCGCTTGTACTCATCCCATCTCACTACACTCAAATACACAGCAGTCTTGCAGAAGCAGAATTATAACAGTAAATAGTAGGACCACTCATTTCACTTACAAACAGCCCCCCATACCCATTACCTACCTAAAGTATGTGATTTGACCTTACCAGCATCAGTAATGTTTTCATTACTGCACTGAATTGATGCATGCAAAAAGAGTTTGCATTCTATCTTGTTTCAAGCAATTACACATTAGTCCTGCAAAGCTCGAATTATTACACCAAGGCTACATTACCAAACATTTCATCCACAAACAGCCATCATATCAATTGCCGACCTAAAGTATCTGGTTTGACCCTATCAGGATTAAAACAAAAATAACAATGATTCCATTAATTTACTCTGTTGCACAGAAACAGTAGTTACATGTTTGTATGCCAGCTGACTTTAGCCAAATACATATTAATCTTGCAAAGCCACAATTACAACAGTAAACGGCAAGACCAGTCAACTCATTTCATTCACAAATACCCCCATTACCTAACTAAAGTAGTTGCTTTTTACCCTGTCAGGATTAAAGTAGAAATAATAGTAACAGTTGGGTTGCATACTTGCATTACTTTCATTTGGTTGACAGAAATATCAGTCACAGCTTGTGTGTGCCAGCCAAATACACATTTTATTTTATTTATTTTACTTTTGTTTACCTGGGTTTCTGCAACTGGCTTTAGTTGAAAAAAAAAACTTTTCAGCATAGGTCCAGGGAGAAGAGCTCCAATATATTAAAAAAATGTTTAACAAACATTGAGTATATACATGAACAGTTATGAAATAGCATAAATTAAGAATTACTCAAACTTGCTAATTATTTTGCAGTCATCTTAATGTACGGACAGAAAGTATTACAGTTTTGCAAAGTTGGAATTACAACCAGGGCCGGCCTTAGCAGAAACGGCGCCCTAGGCGAAGTACTGTTCTGGCGCCCCTTAAGCCCCACCCACACCGCACTTAAGGAACACTCCTATTTGAACCCCACCCACAGATGGGTCACTCTCACCAAACATACTCCAGTTCTTTCAGTTTTAAAGAGTATTACTGGTGGAAAGAGATGTTTACGTTTTGTTTGTACAAGGTGGGTGAAGGCCAACATATACAGTTGTGAGAATAAACCTAAGTCTGGCTAAAGGGCTGTCTGTAAATTATGGGAAGTCTTCATGGCTGGCACACAAAGTATTATTTCCATCAGGAATGGCAATTCAGGTCTATGTTATTTAGAATGTCTCTGGAATGAGCATCTCCGAAAATGTTCATCACAGCTCTCAACCATTTATATCCTGAATCAAGAGATAAATCCAGAAATAATCAGGGGCTAATAAGAGACACGGTTTAAAATATTAGTTCTGTAATCATTATTGTGCCTCTCACCCTCTAAGAGCAAGAAAGCTGGACAAAGCCATAGATAAAAATGGGGCAACGGCCCAAAGATAGGGGCAATTTTTAAACCTGGCTCTTGCAGGCTTAGAAAGTTGATAGACTTCATACCCTACAGAAGATTAATTCAAATTATCAAAATTATCAAAAATATCAAAACTCAAATGTCTGTCATTATTTTCTAACTTCAGTCTTTGATGATTTGCCATTAATTTGCCAGAACCATAACTTTATGAACCCCGGGGTGACTTGAGCAGCCCAAACACACACTCAATTACATTTTGTGTTTGTGCATGTGCCTCATTATGGCATTCTGTTCAGGTGTGTGTGCATTTCTGATGGGTGTCATCAGCCACGGCTCCAGTGCATATCCAGCGTCCCCCACTAGGTGACCATGAGGGATGTCCCCATTGGCAAATGTCTGGTACAGCTGTGTCAGATGCCAGATATGGGAATCATGGTAGCTTCCATGGCAGCCAGCATACACATTCAGTATTATGCCCTGGGTATCGCACACGACCTGGCAGTTGATGGAGAGGAAGCCCTTACGGTTAAAGTAGGCCCTATCCCGCTCACCAGATGGTGCTTTGATGCGTATGTGCGTGCAGTCTATTGCACCCACTACCTCAGGGTATTCCGCTATTTGCTGGAAAAGGCGATATTGCTGGCCAATACCTCACGGGGAATTGGGGAAATATACATGACCACCAACATGTGCTGACATGGCATTCAGGAACTGGTGCAGTACCCTGGATGCTGATGCCTGTGAAATCCCCATCGTATCACCAGTTGGTCTCTGGAAGGTACCTTTTGCTAGTATTCTTAGGCCAACACATACCTTGGTTTCTACTGGGATGGGTTCCCATCTGTTGGTTCTGTGTGTGAGGCGTGGCCTGCACAGCTCAACAATTTGCTGCATGAGGTCTCTGTCCACTCTATAAGCTCCACTATCTCCAGCTCATGTAGCCCCTGGTAGGTTACCCTGGGCCTGTATACTCTTCTCCGTCTCCTCACTGTGGGTTGCTCAGCAGCATTCGCATTGTCACCACCCTCAAAATGTTGCATATGTTGCCTTATAACAGCAATGGCAGCCCCTAACATTTCTTTGTCTCAGTAAAGCTTTTTAAGTTTTCACTTCTCTTGGTTTACTGCAGTGTTGCAGTGTCTCTGAGGAAAACATGGTGGAAAGTTGTTTGCAGAGTTTTAAGTGCTGGGCTGGGCTGGGCTAGTGTACTGCCTGTGTAATTGCCTGATTCTGATTGTTTTCACCTGCTAGCTCTGCTAGTTCTCCTTGGTTAACTTCCTACTATTTGTTGTGCTTCCTTTTCCCTTTCTGTTTCCACAGGGGGCAGTGCCGCGCAAACAAGCGCAAACACGCGCACACCAGCTCACATGCGTGCACACATGCTTACATGGCCTAACACTTGCTGACTCCTGCTTGAACGCATGCACACAGGCGCAAACGTGCTTACACAGATTTCAACAACCTTACAAATGCTTACTCCGGCTTAAACGCTCACACACAGTCTTACTCGGATTTACTGGTGCGTACCAGCATGCAAACACGTTGCAGGCACTTCTGCAAGAAACTTTAGTGTTATCCACAGTATACACCTTCAATTTCTTGACTTTAGCTAGGATACCTGTTGACATGCCTCTTCCACTGATGAGTAACTGACAGCAAACACATGCCACTCTTCTCCAATGAGCTTACATTCTTTCATACATACCCCCCTCATGATGTCACCTATCTTCTACTCTGATACTTCCCTTATCCTACTCTTACACTCCACAGACTTTGCTCATATGCCATGTAAAATTGGGATTCACTATCCTTATCCTCATTTGCATAGGATTGCCTACTAATGCTTGGTTACATCTCTTAGATTGAGCTCCCCCGCCTTAGCAACCTCTACTCAGTAGCCATGTTGTCTTCAGCCTGCCATTCATTTGCATGGCAGTTGAATATTTTGAATAAAATCCCTATTTGTGGCTTTTATTTTTTTTTTTATGGTTTTTAGAGCACAGCACTTTTGCACGGCGCTGCACTATGCTTAAACTTTGGAGATCGAGGTAAAAATTTTTTTTTTTTATTTTGCAACGGGAAAAATTGCCAATGACCGTATATTTGGCCATTGGCATGCTTCCTCAACTGGATGCATCCTTTATTTGGAGCTGTCCCGGCTCTGTTTTGCTATTTGCATAACGGTACTCAGTTGACAACGGAGTATATTTCTGCAAATAACACTACTCTTACTCGGACAGGTTAGGGTTTCCTGGATCGCAAATTTACCTCATTTGCATAGCTTTCGGCAGCAAATTAGGTAATTTGCATAACCTAACCCTGTCCGTGTAAGATTCGTTTAGGAGCTCTCTTGCGCCCCTGCGGCTGTTCCTGGATCACTTTCGGCAGACATGTTGGTTGCATGGAGTCTTACTCTACTCTTAAACTCCATGCAAGCCTTGAATCCAGCCCAGAGTCTCTGACCCTCTCTGGAAACTGCACAGCAAAGGAGAGTTAATGTGATATGTTCTCCCAGCCAATCAAAGCCATGCTGTTTGGTGTATGTTTATAAGGCTTTAGTCGGATTTCTTGTGCTAAGAGGTTGAAAACTGTGGTCAATATCCTGCCAAACAAATGCTAAACACAAAGAAGGTGGTCTCTGTGCCAAACCATAAACAAATAAATGAAAAAAGGTAAATGAAAAAAGGCACAGCTGTTCCAGCTATAATGTACGAAAAACTTTTATTGCACAAACCACAGAAGGTCGACTTCACACAATAACGCTGCTACAGTTGTCTTATACATTTTTATACATATATAGGGAGGAACTGATGTGGTTACTTCATTCTGATGAAGTTAGCTTTTAAAAACATATAAGACAACTGTAGCAGCATTATTGTGTGAAGTCTACTTTCTGTGGTTTGTGCAAACAAATGCTAATAAATTATAAAAGCATTAAACAATATAAATTAGAGCTTATATATAAATTATATTTCCTCTATCTTCCAATTCTAGTTGATAAGCTACTAAATACTGTAGAAAAAGTTTAAAAATTAAGCAATTGTCCATGGCAAAGGTTATGGTGATTTCTGTCCATGTCTGGCCATTATACCTGGTTATTTGGGATAAATAGTCCTGACCAAATCTTTGCATGGTTAAGTAAATCTCATCATAACCCACACCCCTTCCATAATGGCCTGACATCTGTCAGAACGCTTTCTAAGCAACACTATGGCTGTGTTTCTAGCTTCATTACGGGGTTTATTCAAGCTTTCTACTAGAAAGGATGTGCTTCCTTTTGTGCTCTGGCTCATAACACCATCATGCACTGTATATCTTATCTATTTATTTCAGGATATATTTCACTCTAGTGCTCAAAATTATTTATTTTAAAGAGACTGTAAGGTGCATTATAAAATTTCATATTAGTTGCATTAATAAAATCTTTCACAAATGCATACAATAATTTATATTGTAGTACGACTTTATAAATTATGCTCAGTGAGATAATTCATAGCTACCAATCCCCATTTTTCCAAAAGTGGAACAATACTTCATCGCATCTCAAAATATGGAGCAAAGGACAACATGTGAAACAACTGCTAAAATCCTTAGCTAGATGGCTTGCAGTATAATACATTTCAAGTGTATCTCATTATGAGGAACTTTCCTCGTTTTTAGTCTTAAAATGTCTGACATGATGACCTGGCCTCTTAAACAGTAAGTTGTACAATAATAAATAGCAAGATTTGAAATTATGTTTTTAGCAGAATATATGTAAAGGAAGGCTGAAAATTTAAATGCATGGAAGAGTAGTTACAAAACAATGAGACTCTTAACTACAGACGTTAATACAAACAACTACAGCAGTACAACACAGATACTTCAGTAGTATAAAACGAGCAGAAATCTGTCAGTGGCAATACTGAAATTTACATGAAATGAATAAATATTTACAAGCAGTTATTTGCAACACAAACTCTGGAAGATTTGATACAAATAGAAACTGAAATTATTTACAGCACATGCTACGGTAGGCTTGTGTTAAACAGAGAGGTGGGACACAGGTATAGGATAAAGTACATTAAAAGTACACTTTTACACAAAAGCAGGTGAGGGTCAGGATGCTAAGCCCATCTAAAATACACGTTGCAGTATGTAGTATAAACCTCACATTTAAATCAACAATGCACAGTACTTAACTGATTCACACCTGTGGTAGCTACCCTCTGGTGTAGCATCTCTCTCAATAAAAAAAAAAAAAAAAACACAACATTTACATTACTGTATTGTTTTACATATATATAAGCCAAAGGTCAGCGCTTGTACTCATCCCATCTCACTACACTCAAATACACAGCAGTCTTGCAGAAGCAGAATTATAACAGTAAATAGTAGGACCACTCATTTCACTTACAAACAGCCCCCCATACCCATTACCTACCTAAAGTATGTGATTTGACCTTACCAGCATCAGTAATGTTTTCATTACTGCACTGAATGATGCATGCAAAAGAGTTTGCATTCTATCTTGTTTCAAGCAATTACACATTAGTCCTGCAAAGCTCAATTATTACACCAAGGCTACATTACCAAACATTTCATCCACAAACAGCCATCATATCAATTGCCGACCTAAAGTATCTGGTTTGACCCTATCAGGATTAAAACAAAAATAACAATGATTCCATTAATTTACTCTGTTGCACAGAAACAGTAGTTACATGTTTGTATGCCAGCTGACTTTACCCAAATACCTATTAATCTTGCAAACCCACAATTCCAACAGTAAACAGCAAGGCCAGTGAACTGATTTTGTTCACAAACACCCCATTACCTAACTAAACTAGTTTACCCTGTCAGTTTTAAAGTAGAAATAATAGTAACAGTTGGGTTGCATGCTTGTATTACTTTCATTTGGTTGACAGAAATATCAGTCACAGCTTGTGTGTGCCAGCCAAATACACATTTTATTTTATTTATTTTACTTTTGTTTACCTGGGTTTCTGCAACTGGCTTTAGTTGAAAAAAAAAACTTTTCAGCATAGGTCCAGGGAGAAGAGCTCCAATATATTAAAAAAATTTTTAACAAACATTGAGTATATACATGAACAGTTATGAAATAGCATAAATTAAGAATTACTCAAACTTGCTAATTATTTTGCAGTCATCTTAATGTACGGACAGAAAGTATTACAGTTTTGCAAAGTTGGAATTACAACAATAAACAGCAGGGTCAGTTGTTTCTTTTACACATAGCTCAAGTCTCCACTGCCTACTCCCCCCCTCACAGTATCTGATATGGTCTTGCAATATTAAAAACAAAAACAACAACAAAAAGATGACACTGTCATCAAGGCAAGTATTCTTTTTATTTCACATAAACAATACTCAGAAAGTTCAGAGCTTCTGGTCGATCTTACTTCATTCAAATGCACATTACTCTTACAAAGCAAGCTAGAACTGCAGTCATTCCATTCACATGCAGGCACTGCCCCCATTCCAAATGCCTACACAGAGAATCTGCTTTGAGCCTACAAGGTTTAAACTAATGAAATATCGCAGTTAACATTGCTGTACTTCTTTCACATCACATAGCCAGGAACTTGCACATGATCTTACTTCAGTTCACCTATACACACTTTATTCATGCAAGAGTAGAGTTTGTTTCAACAACAAAACATTGACAAACCTTTCTAATGTATCTTGACTTTCCCCGCAAAAAGATATTAAGTTGAAAAAAAAACATGTCATCCCCAAACAGCCCCACAGAACACACTGCATAGCTAGTATCTCTTTGACACCTCCCAGGATATTATATTTAAAAAAAAAAAAGAAAGAAAGTCATCAACAGCCCCCAAAATACACTGACCACTAGCATCTGGTTGGCCATGCCAGTGTATTATGTTAAAAAAAGAAAATCATCAACAGTCCCCAAAACACATTGCCCCCTATATCTGGTTAACCCTGCCACAATATATTCAAAAAAGAAAGCATACCTCTCAACAGTACAGATTTTTGCCTCATATTTTAGGTCTGTTTCTCATATAATTGTGGTCTTCTGGCAAATCACTGGCAAATTATTAAAGATTAAAGTCGGAAAATAATGCCAGAGTTTCAGATTTCATAACCTTCAGAAAATTTATGTTAATGTTAGATCTGTTAGTATATCAATTTTTTTAAGTTTGCAAGAGCAGTATTTAAAAACTGTCCCTACTTTTGGGCCTTTGTTCATCCATTATTAATGGCTTTGTCTAGATTTTTTGCTCTAAGAGGTTCAGAGGTATGAAAAAAAGTCATCAACAGCCCCAAAAAACACACAGACCTCAGGAATCTGGTTGACCCTGCCAGTGTATTAAAAATACATATTATTAAAAAAAAAAAGTTAAACAGCCCTTAAAACATACATAGTATTAGTATCTAGTTGACCCTGGCAAGAAAAAAATAAAGTATCTGGTTAAGAAAAAAATAAATAAAAAAGTACTTACCTTGAACACTAATACAATGGTTGACCCCTGTTTCTCCACTTTCCCGCTCTCTTCCCCCACAACTAAAGCACGGGAAGAAAACACGAGAGTAATAGGACAAATCAACAGCCACATCATGATCACAGATTACATGAGAGATTGTTCACTTCGCAGTCCCATCAGGTTCCTGTTTCTTGCTGTTAAACCACATGACCTTTGGGCATCTGCATAGATGCCTTCAGTCTTCTCAATCTGGACTGTTTTTAAAACAGTTCGGAGAGAAAAAGAAGATATATTTTTTAATTATTATTGAAGCAAAACTTTATGCGGGCTGCCCCGAGTTCTGTGTAGAAATGTATTACTTTACTTTACACAGTAGTAGCAGTTCGAACTGCTACTACTGTGTAAATTAAAGAATTAAAAGTGTTTTCTTTTGTGTGTGTGTGTGTGTGTGTGTGTGTGTGTGTGTGTGTGTGTGTGTGTGTGTGTGTGTGTGTGTGTGTGTGTGTGGCGAAAGTTGGGGGGCTGCAGCCTGGCAGTCCTATGCCACGAGCCGCCACTGATGTGATGAACCTGTGGGACTGAAGAAAGATGGACATTTTTGCCTTTTTAGACAATGTCTGCTGGACAGATGACACAATGCTGAAAACAAAGACAATCCAGCAATACAGTAGAAATTGCTATATTCCTTTCTGCCACTGCAATTCTCTGCACAGATGTCAGTGAGCAGGCAGGCATGACACTGAATATATGCTGCCACTAAACATAACAGATATATAAAGCAAATAACTGTACTTAAATAAAATAATTTCTTTTAAAAATAAGGACTGTCTGATATACAGCAAAAGTAGGCCTTGCATCATACAGGATATCCCACACATAGCACTGTATGCATCAATTATGCTATGTGATTTTTGTAATAAAGTAACACTTGCAAAAAGTTTTATCTTTCCTAGACAGCAATCCTATGGTTACACACTGGTGCCATCAGCAATGGCTTGAATGGCTAGCCTGCACTACCTGGAAAAGGCAAGAAAAAAGTGGGGGAGAAACAGAGCAAGTTAAGAGTAGTTTAGTACTAAGCAATATATTTTCAAAACTACATCTCTTTACATAAATATTGTTAAAATTTTCACTTGCCAGCAATGTGACCATGGTGAACTTGTGAGCCAGATGTGAGAATTATGTGTGCAGCCAGGATGCTGGGTTGACACATTGGTAATGCACCCATATGTATCATACTCTGCCTGGCAGTTGATGGAATTGTAGCCCTTCCTATTATAGTATTGTCCTTCCCTCTACATGCACCTGATGGGGCCCTACTGGCAACATGGATGTAAGCTGTCACCCCAAGCATCTCAGGGAAATTTATCATCTTCTAGAAGGCATGCATGGTTCTGGCTTGATACAGAGGTGACACTGGCAGACAGGTATACCAATCCTTATGTACAAGTAAGTCGAGGCACTGCTGAAACATCCTCAAGAGAGAAGCCTGAGAATGACCCAACATGTCCCCATTCTGTCTCTGGAAGGTCTTTGTATCAAGTATAGTGAGGACTATATACATACTTTAGTATTCACAGGTATAGAAAGGCCACACACACCCCCTTTCCTGTCTATGGACACAGAAACCCACTAAACCCCTTACAGTATCTGTGTCCACTCTAAATCTATGAAGAATTTCTTGATCAGCAAAGTTATAATGAAACAATCTTTGTCTATATCTACACCTGCAGTTTTGATTCAGCCAAGACAAGCAACTCAGACTGAGAAATGGCATTCTGGCAGTTACAACAAGCATCTACACCAATAGAAAAGCAGATAAAAAGGTGTGGCTTCTTTTATAATGCATTTGCACATGGCACCAAAATGCATAAAAAAGACTAGCAAACAGTCAGAAAAAGGGCTCATTGACATAAGTAGTCATGAGGCTGTTCTCATTTCCATTCATTGAATTTTCATTTGTATAAGTTGCTTAGACGTGGCTATTCCTATGCATCACTGTGAATCACGCAGAAGCTGCACTTAGGCATGACCTGCACAGATTGTCTTTACACCTAATTTCAAAGACAGTCAATTCCATCCTTTCAGTTTCTGTACTATAATATTAAACACTGAATGCATTAAACATTATCATTGTAAATGTGATGGCTTTGTTCTGCATAAGACTGTGATTTAGCATTTACTCTTCAGAATTTATTTATATTTGCTTGACTCATGCTTTTATAACCAGATTTTTTCCAAAAAGACTTAGAATGTTATTAGGCAGCAATGTACAACCATGCAGATATAAAATATTCCAATGAACTAGTGAGAATAAAAACATATGATATTATGATGCTAAGAGGTTCATAGAAGTGCTAAACATTTCTGAATACTCCATAGTTATTGTCACCATTTGATTATGTGAGTTCTGATATATTTATAGAGAATACCTATTCACACGCGTGTGCACGCACACACACACACACACACACACACACACACACACACACTGTCATGCTTGCACATGTACTCTTGCACAAGGGTGTACGTGTGTGTGTGTGTGTGTGTGTGTGTGTGTGTGTGTGTGTGTGTGTGTGTGTGTGTGTGTCTGTGTGTGCGTGTGCATGTGTGCGTGTGTGTGTGTGTGTGTGTGTGTGTGTGTGTGTATGTGTATGTGCATGGATGGCACATATCTAGTAGTATGTATTTTGAGAACGTTTTATGATGAGCAGTGAAGATTCTCATCATCAACAGACTTTCCCACAGCATTAGATATATTTCTTCTATTTCATTACATGTTCCCATTTATCCACTGTATGTCTAGTTTTGGACATTTTTTGTGTAGGAACACTGCTGTAAGAGTTTTCTTATTTTTTCTGACTGGGAGATGATGGAAGGAAAATTTCACGTAAAGTCTCCTTCAATATGGACAATGACTTTCTGAAAGAAGATTTCTAAACATTTGGTGTTACTTGTTATATTGACCTGTATTTTTTGTTATCATGGTACTGCATTTTTTGGTGTTTTGCAATACTAGTGTATTTAAATTGTGTTTCAATGTTTTTATACTGTTTTTTTATGTTCTGCTTGGCTGCTTTTTCAGTTTTTAAGCATTACTTTTCTATTGTGTTAATTTTTTCTTTGTCAAAATATTTCATTATTTTTAATTGAAAAATGCAAGCTTAAAGCATATAACATAATAAAATACTGATAAATAAAACTATAAAACAAAATACATGCATTAAGAGACACCCTAATTGAGATGACAGTTTCCAAAACCCAAGACAAGTTAAAGACAGCTTAAGACCCAAAAATATTCAGGACTAAAGATGGGCACTCTTAAAAATTATTTTGAACAGCATTAAATAAAGGCCTATTGCACTGACAAATGAATAGTAGTGTAATTTAGTTGCACAATTTTATCTGTGTGTGTGTGTGTGTGTGTGTGTGTGTGTGTGTGTGTGTGTGTGTGTGTGTGTGTGTGTGTGTGTGTGCAGGTGCACACGTGTGTATGTGTGTGTATCTAAATAAATATATAGAGATAGACAGACAGCCAGATTCAATAAAGCCTACACAGTCCATTTACAGTGTGTGTGATTCGCAGTAGCACAGTGTTTTGGATTCAGTAAATGGTGTGTAGAGCCACACACAGCTGCACAAACAAGGTAAACACTGTGGAATGCAAATTATAGCATAAGCAGCTGAATTGTATGCCAATCAACCAATCCAAGATGGAGGAGCTATTCAACAAGCTATAAAGCAACCATGTACACTAAGTGCTGTTTTTTTTCCTGTGAATTCCAAAACCAATTGAAATATAGCCATAGAAAGGAATCTACACAGAAACAATGCTAAGGGCTGCTGTTGCTTTAATTAATGTGCGTGGGCAACAAACTATGTTGCTACTGCTCCTAACAGACCAAGGCCAAGAAGGTGAAGAGTTTTCAGAACCCATTTAACATATCACAATCTACATGATGTGAAAATTGTAGAGCACTACAGGGTGGATAGAGACACACTACAGAAACTCTGCAACCTCTGTTGTCCTCAATATAGAGCCAGAGCAAACTGAGGGAAACTCATCCAGGTGGAGACAAAGATATGTGTAACACTTAGAATCTTAGCTACAGGTACCTTTCAGGGACCAACAGGGGACATGCTAAGGGTGTCACAGGCATCAGCATCCAGGATCGTAAATCAGTTCTTAAATACCATTCTCCAACATGCTAGTGGCTGCATATATTTTCCCCATACTCCAGAGGGTAGGGCCAGAAATATGCAGGAGTTCTACCCTGTAGCACACTTCCCTGAAGTACTGGGTGCCATAGATTGCACTCATACAGAAATTAAGGTACCACCCAGGAACAGTGAAGGCTCTACATTAATAGAAAGGGCTTTCACCCTATTAACTGCCAAGTTGTATGTAATGCCAAGGGAATCATCTTGAATGTGTGTGCTGGCAACAATGGCAGTTACCATGACTCACATATCTGGCACACCTCCCAACTGTATCAGATGCTTATTGGGGGGATATCCCACAGGTCATTTACTAGGAGATGCAGGTTATGCACTGGAACCATGGCTGATAACACCCATAAGAAATGCACACACACCCGCTGAAGAATGCCATAATGAGGCACATGCTCAAACCAGAAGTATCATAGAGCATGTGTTTGGGCTGCTGAAGTTGTAGTTCTATTGCCTAGATATATCTGGGGGAGCCCTGCAGTACAATTCACAGACATGTACTGAAATAGTCACAGTATGTGCCATGCTACACAACATCATCCTGAGAAAACAGTTGCAGCAGGATCAATAAGGGGAAGGACCACAACACCCCACCACCAATGGCAAGGCCACCACAGCCACATGCAGGTGATGAGTCAGGGGGAAGCAGCAGATGCTGTGAGTGTAGGCAGACTTAGGCATGTTCAGTGTGTCCTCACATTGGCTAAGAGACAATGCATAGCATACTCACTCAACACGTAAGGGCATAGCATACTCACTCACCACCTAAGGGCCTAAGTCCTTCCTCCTATACACATATATATTGTAATATTGATGCCAGACAACTCTCAAAACCTTTACCTCCCCATGTATTGGCTGTGTACTGCTTGCATCAAACAGAGTCAGCCCTGAACTAAAGCTATTGCAAGTGCTGGATTTACAAGGTAAGTGCTGAACCTGGAGTGTTGTTGTTGTATCTTTTGGCTTTTCCCGGTTAGGGGTCGCCATAGCGGAGCTCCGGTCCGCTAATGATGGGCAGTAGATTTTTACGTACCGAGTTTCCAGCCCTGATGCACAACCTTCAATGAAGGTACGCCCATTCACGCATGTCTCCACACAAAAGACGCTTTAGTTGAGAATTGAACAGATCAATGTCTTACTGTGAGGCGACAACGCTACTGCAGCATGAACCTGGAGTGTACTGTGCAATAATATGAATGATTGGTATATCCTTGCATTTTGTTACTTGGTAGTGTAAGCAAACAAAAGGTGGGAGATTTGTGCAGAAATTACCTTAACCATCTGACAGCTGAGAATTCTTTGACATATATGTGTCCATTATTAAGTAGTAGGCCTCAGGCATCAAAGATTCACACAGTCATACCTCTCAAAAGTACATATGGTCACTGCATGACCTCAGTTTAGCACCATGCATCTGTAATGGAAAATCATTAGAGAGAGACATTAGAAAGTAATGATACACATTGGAGTTTCAGACTCCACAACCCTCACAAGATCATTCACAATAAAGTCAGAAAATGGTGAAGCTATCAACTGTCTAACTTTTTAAGACCAATATAAGTCAAAGGTACAATTACCAGTTCAACATCACAAATATAGATATATTAAGCACTAAGTCAGCTAGTCACCCTGAGCATTAGACACAAAGCTTATGTATCCCTGAATCTAAAAGATACAAAACAGGGATATGATCCGGTTATCATTACTTGCACAGGGTGTTGGGGGTGGGTGGCAGGAAGCCTAAGGTGACACTAAAGTTTGATGAGCATGTGTAAGTAAGAAGGAGAAACAGGCAAACATTTGGATAAAGCAACAAATGGCCAGTGAGACAAAATAAGTTTTAAGCTGCACAGCTGAACCATGTAACCATTGTTTGTGTGTCTGTAGGGTTCCTCCAGGTAAATTTGGTGTGTAAGTGTCTGCATGAACACAGCCAAGCTCTGTGTTAGCTCTATGTCTTGGTATGTCTGACAGGTGTGAGCTGTGCATGGTAGAGGTGGCATTTCATTATTGTCATCCCCAACCATAAGAACTGGCTCTGGCAGGAGTTGCACTGGCATGTCTACACCCACGGTCAGATACACTGCTGCTACCTGAACATGACTGATGTCTACTGGATGAACTCTGTTCAGAGTAAACCTAGGACCACAAACCCATGGCCTGCCATGTCTGGGTGTGGTCAGTTCACCCACTGGCAAAGCAGTGAAAGTAATGCCACTGTGGGAGTGTGATTGGGCATGGCCACATTGGCTAACATCAGATGATGCGGCTGACCAACATCCACGAGGATAACTACCCCCTCCCAGAAGATGTTACATCACAGACACCACTCATTCCAACATGTCATTCATCCAATCCATTCAATTGGCAATATAGTGGAGACAGTCACAAGTGTCAGCCTGTGCTACATCTACAGCCCTAAGCATTTCTCTGGAGCACCTATGGCAATGTGCCTGTGCCTGTGCCTCCATGATAGCCGTAAACATACGGTGAGTGGCATGGGAAGAGACACCTGGATCAGGTGGATGATGGACAGCAGGCATCCTCCAAACACCTCTAACAACCCTCCTGTGTGGCACCTTGCCCAACTTTGGCTACAGCCAGAGTCAACAGGCATCAAAGCCACAGTAACCACAGTTCCCTGATCAATTGTCTCACCCTCCACCTGTCCAATATCTGTGGCCTCACTGAAATGGGTAGGCATAGGCCTACTGTCTATGGCCAGTGGAATTTCAGGGGATGGCTGTATGTTTACCTCAGTGTCCAATTCATCCTTTGCATCCCTGACTGTGCCTCTGTTTGGCTACAATCATTATCAGAGTCTGCTGATACTCTGACATCAGATAGCAGAAGTCCAACACTTCCACTGTCAGGTTCACCTGTGATAATAAGAAACAAACACAGGAAAAATTAATACCTAAACTGCTATAGTCCAATATATGCTACCAAAATAACAGTACTGACACTATTAGACAGTACTGAAATACACACACTAGTCCTGAAATCAACATCACACACTAAAATACATCTTTGAATTGCTCATCAGTACTGACATAAAAATGTTTGGCTTACCATTTGCAGATGATGGTATCCTCTGCATGCCAGATGGTCCTGGCCTGGAAGAAATTAAGCAAAAGGTAAGGAAAACATCATCAAAATTAACAGTAACACATGGGGTAATATGTTTTCCCCTTTATATGCCCATTAACTATACTTTTAACAAGTTGGATGACAACTCCAACCTAAGCTAATCAATCAGAATGTGGTGTTAACTGTAGCAATCTTCAATTTCCCCCCAAAAACCAATTTCTTGTGAAACAGAAGTAATGTATTGATTTAAATTGTTTTACTATACAACAGTATGTAACAATTGAGATACAAAAGCCTACCTGGAAATTCCTCCTGGGACATGTTTTCTGTCTCTGAAACAGTAGCACCAAAGTCAAGGACATGCTATGATGTCTAGATCACTGATAGTGAACAGGAACTCTTCGTTTGCTGTTAGTGGTAACTATGTAGCAGCCCCTGCGGTACCAATCTGATCATGGCTCACTGCAGCTGCACTCATCTGTGCAAATGAGATCATGTCAGTGGCCCTATGGAGCACCTGATCATATGTCCTGCTGTGGCTACCCATAGCACTAACATCTGTGATGATCTGCACCCAAATCTGCATTCTGGCTGACATATCTCCATGTCCCCTCTCAAGCAGGAACATACCATATTGCCAAAAAGCATCAACAATGACCTGATTCTCAGGGTCAGTGAAGGGTGGTTTTCGATGATCAAGATACCTGAGTTGCATACTCCTAGGTGTCCTAAAAGACAACAGAAGGATAATGCACATAAGTGTCACATAACTACAACATAACTGTTCCCAGACAAAACAGGAGAAGGTAGCATTTCATTATTACTTACTGAAGAAGCATAAAACAGTCTACAGATCTGAAATACAAACAATAGGCTGGGTGCAACAAAAGGAGAGTAACAATAACACCATATCCTTGTTTGTGCCATAACAGAAATGCAGCTTTGCCCCCACCCAAGAACAGGCAAATTACATATTTTGCTAACAAACCACCCTTGAAATGATAAAAGTGCTATCAAATGAACTGTCCCTGAAACATGCCTACAGATTTAATACAAAATATTCCATGTTAAGGTATTGCCAATCATGTATACCTCTGAAATGCCCTGATAAACATGCCCATGCCATCAGTGCACTTCTAACTAATGCATAAAAGTGTAAAAGCCTTTGCTAATCTATATATAATGTTATATAACTCTCTCTTTCTCTCTCTCTCTCTCTCTATATATATATATATATATATATATATACAAAAAAAAACTTCAAAATTCAAACTGTGACTAATAGAAAAAAAACACCATTATATTTCTTTTACTGTATCAGAATTTCTTCAGAAAATGGATGAAAGAAGCAAACAGCAGTATATGAATAAAATGTGTGTCAAAAGTCACATTAGTAAAGCATCCAATCAACAACATGTTAGTACTGTAAACAATGCTGAGTTTTATCCAGATCTGAATGAATTTTTAAATCTAAAATGTGCACTAAGATAGTTACAGTAGAGTTCTTTTTCAGCCCACCCACATGGGTTCCTGTCAATCACTTTGTTTACAGTACTAATCTCATATCCCAAAAGTAATAGCCTCTTTTCCATGTTCTCCACATAAACAAGTCTCCTCACCTTCAGTTTCCCTTGCTACATGGTTGCATTTTCATGGTGTAGATTCAGGGATGTCGGCATGGTGAAAATGCAAATCAGGTGTAAAATTGTTAGAATTGCTGAATCCCAAATACTTGACTCTGTGTAGCAGTTGGAAACATAGTGCAGGTACTCCTTCAGTGTTTGTTTTTAATGGATTGCAACTGTGAATTATTACTAGTTTAAAGAAGGAAATCACAAGAGCACTACAAGCTGCCATACATCCAGTGGGTGTCTCAGGTTAGGTTTACAAAGTGTTAAATGTAATTTTGTCAAGGCTGGAAATGTAAGTAAGCCGCACACAATTCACAGGTTCTGTTCATTAACATCTAGCTTTCCCTTCATTTGTTGGCAACTGCATATGATATTATTGCAATTTCATATCCTCATACATTTTAAGACAATGCTATAGAATGGCTTACAGACTGCATGCCTCAGGTTACTGGTCAGGTAAGAGAAGCATGACCAACAAAGATAGAGAGGCAAGCCAGAGCTGTATATTTGCAAACAGCAATCATAAATGGTTGTGTGATCACTTAGTGCACTACATCTAAAAATAAATGTACAATTAACAGTTGTATGGTTTCATATTGCTGCAGATGATGTCGCAGTTAGTTGTATGTGGAATGATTTCAGCTCCTTGCTGCAAAGCCGTTCATGTGGCAAATAACCCTTCCTGTGTTCTGAAGGTTCATTGCAGTAAGAGTTAAAATCCAGACCTATGTAAAAATATCTCATGTGTACTAACAAACATTTTGCTGTGTTTATTTCATAGATTGCTTCATTTGAACTACTTTTCCCTTTTATTTATGTTGGAATTCCCTGCTGCAAAGATGTTTGTGTGGCAAAGAGAGGTAAGGCACCCTTCATCTGTTCTGAAGGTTTACTGTTGTGAGAGTTCAAATCCCAATCTATGTAGAAATATCTCATGCATACTAACATTTTCTAGTGTGTATGTCATAGACTGATTTTGCTCATTTCATCTACTAGTCTTTCTTTTCTTTTCTTTCTTCTTTTGTGGGGGGGTGTTCGGGTGATGCTCCGCTTAGCACAAACTTAGGAAATGGAGTAAAATGAATGTCATGCTTGGCTGTGCTTATCTCATTTGTCTGAAGTGCGGCAGTCAGCAAACTGGACTAGCAGTCCAGTCAGGAAGCAGACAGAATACCTGCAGAACACTTGCAAACAGGGTGTCTGCAAAAGGGCAAAGGTCATAAACAATACATTGTTGCAATTTCTGTATTTCATCACACAAATGCACTTAGAGGAGTTGTGCGGCATTCCATGGTGGTCAAAGGGGTTACTCAGTAACTGCAGCCATTGAACAATTGCAGACAGGACTCAGAGAGCCAATAATTGAAACTGGACACATTTTATTAATTCTGTGAGCATAGCACAAACCCACTAAGCAGCATTGTACAGAGGTTAATACAGATACCTTAAGAATGATTAGAAAATTAGGAAATTTCATGTAACTACTCCTGTGGCAACAGGTTTAAATGTAAGGCTGGAGTAAAGATGGTCCTGGGTTCTAGTACAAGGTGTACAATCTATTTTTACTGTTGTGACAGTGCAGTTTGTAGCAAAGAACTGAAAAATGGACAACTGTTATTTCAACATTCTTGTAGCAGCAGGTGTAAGTGTAGGACTGCCATACGTGTGATTTTGTTTTCCAATACAGGATATTCCAGACATTGTTACTGTTGTTTCACTTCCCATTATATTCATTCTCACTTAATAACACTTTAGATAGTTGAGCTGATATAAATTATATGTATGAGGGATGAGACACCATTATTGTGTTTTCAGATATATGAATGACGGTATACTGTCTACTATATTTCTGTAAGTATAATTCTGCTATCTGGACTTGCATGACCTTCACAATTAACTAAGACATATACACAACTGGATCTATATGCAATAACCTTGTCAGATCACATGCATGCATGTGTAACAGCTCAAACTATTGTCTGTATTTATGTATGATTCCTAACTACATCTGAGCAGCCCTTCTTCTATGGCAAAGATGGAAAATCAACCCTGTGGAAGAAAATATTTTGTCCCTTATGCCTAGGTTTAAATCTCGCAAAGTAAAATCATGTCAAAACTTTTCTCACCTTTAATATGATCCCACACTGTAAAATAATTTCAACACTTTTCCCACCTTTAATGTGACCTATAACCTGTGCAATTCAATTGAAAAACAAACAAATCTGTTAGGGGAAAAAATATAATAAAAAAAGTACAATACGCTGGTTGCATAAGTGTGCACACCCTTAAACTAAAACTTTGTTGAAGTACCTTTTGATTTAATTACAGCATTTAGTCTTCTTGGGTACACACCTGCTATCAATTAAAGAGACTCTAATTAATCACAAATAAGGTTTAGCTGTCCTTGTAGGATTTTCTTGACATTTACTCAGTTGCCTGGTACAGCAAAAGCCATGGTACACAGAGATCTTACAAAGCATCAAAGGGATTTCATTGTTGAAAGGCATCAATCAGGAGAAGGGTACAAAAACATTTCCACAGCATTGGATATACCATGGAACACAGTGAAGGCAGTCAGCAAAAAGTGGAAAAAATATGGGACAACAGTGATGTTGCAAAGAACTGGATGTCCCTCCAAAATTGATGAAAAAACAAGACAAAAACTGGTCATGGAGGTGGTCAAAGACCTACAGCAACACTGAAGAGCTGCAGGAATTTCTGGCAAGTACTGGTTGTGTACTACATGTGACAACAATCTCCCGTATTCTCCTTATGTCTGGACTATGGGGTAGGGTTACAAGATGAAAGCCTTTTCTTACACACAAAAAATCCAGGCCTGGCTAAAATTTGCAAAACAATACATCAAGTCTCCTAAAAGCATGTGTTATGGTCTGATGAGATCAAGGTTGAACTTTTCGGCCACAATTCCAAAAGGTACGTTTGGCACAAAAACAAAATTTCACATCACCAAAAGAACACCATCCCCACGGTGAAGCATGGTGGTGGCAGTATCATGCTTTGGGGTTGCTTTTTTTCAGCTGGAACTGGGGCTTTAGTCTAGGTGGAGGAGGGAATAATGAACAGTTCTAAATACCAGTCACTTTTGGACCAAAACCTTCAGGCATCTGCCAGAAAGATAAAGATGAAGAGGAATTTCACCTTTCACCATGACAATGACCCCAAGCATACAGATGAATCAACAAAAGAATGGCTTCACCAGAAGAAAATTAAAATTTTGGAATGGCCTAGCCAGAGCGTAGACCTAAGTCCAATAGATGGTGGGTGACCTGAAGAGGGCTGTGCACAAGAGATGCCCTTCAATCTGGCAGATTTGGAGTACTTTTGCAAGGAAAAGTGGGCAAATATTGTCAAGTCAAGATGTGTCATGCTGATACACTCCTACCTAAGAAGACTGAATGCTGTAATTAAATCAAAAGGTGCTTCAACAAAGTAATAGTTTAAGGGTGTGCCATGCTGATACTCTCCTACCTAAGAAGACTGAATGTTGTAATTAATTCAAAAGGTGTTTAAACAAAGTATTAGTTTAAGGGTGTACACACACACCAAAGTATTAGTTTAAGGGTGTGCACACTTATGCAACCAACGTATTGTACATTTTTTTATTTTTTATATTTTTGTCCCCTAACAGATTTGTTTGTTTTTCAATTGAGTTGTACAGGTTATAGGTCACATTAAAGGTGGGAAAAGTTTTGAAATTATTTTATTATGGTGTCATTTTTTATATCACAAAAATCTGGCATTTTAACAGGGGAGTGTAAACTTTTTATATCCACTGTATGCCCCCAGGTCATGTCTGCAAACATAACTCACCTAACAGTTACCTTCCAATTTCCAGTATATATTTCCAGGATACATTAGTGGCCCTCAAACTAAGGCCAAGTGTCAGATTAACCTTCTAATTTCAATTATTTAATTTGCCCCTGCTTACATTGCCCAGACACGGTTGGCATCATTGCTTGGCTGGCATTGGAGAGGAAGGTGCACACTTTAGGCACAGAGGTGGGGTGTCCAGGAGTCCAGGATATTTATTATATTTATTGGACTCCTGGTAAAGCACCACAGCCAAAGACTTCTGCAGGGGGACTTTTCTGGCTCCCAGTACAAGGTTGAGGCATGGAATAGTTTGGCCCAGGCTGTATCCAGTGCCACTGGTATCCCATGCATTGGAGAGCAATGTAGGCATCATTTTAATGACCTACACTGGAGAAAAAGGGATACTCTCTACCACTGGTTGCAGAAATTTGAGGCTGCAGCTGTGCAATTATGACAATAACAGAGTACATACAAGACTTAGAAAGCTAAATATAGGCAAGGCTTGAATGTTGTCTAATTAATTAGCTAATTATAATTAATTAGCTAATTAATTAGAAAATGTGATAATTCTAATTCTAATTAGAATAAATAACCATCTAATTATAATTCTAATTAATTAGGTGTCTTGACCTAATTTTAATTAAAATGTCTTAATTAGAAGTTTAATTATATATATTTTACAATTGAAATAAAATTGCATAATAAGTTTCTGTTATACATTTGCCAGTAATTGAAATGTAGTAAACTAACAGTGTATTAACTTACCGTCTTACTGTAGCCACAACCCATTCCATTTCGGTTCCAAATCACACTTTACCTAGTTACCTGCATTGCACATAACTTCCATCTTCCGGTTCCTGTTTACTGTTTAGTTTGATTGTAAACATAGCAGACTTTGTTCAAGAAATACTGGATAATGTCTGAATATTTTTTACTGATTTTAAACTAAATGTTATTAGTGATCATAAAAAGTGAATTTCTGGAGTGTGTAAGGCTGCAAAAGAAGAATTACTGGCGAATGAAATCCAACAAGGGTGACTTCTGATTTTGTAAGTCACTCAAAGCTGTGTAATCCTGGCAAATACAGCACTTATGAGGCAGAAAGAAACATGAAAAGGAAGAGCCCACGACAGGATCTTAATGGTATTTGTTCTCTGACTAAATATTTTCAGCCATCATCACAAAGCATTTCAAGCTACAGAGTTGATGATGCTGTCATCCAATTTGTCATGCTAGATAGGGTTCCTTTGAGTCTGGTTGAAAAATAAGTATTTGATTTTCTAATGAGTGTCATACAACCATCGTATCATATTCCAACCAGAGCCAAGTTTACCATGCAAGTTCATGATCAGTGCAGACAGGTGATAAAAATAATTGAGATGATGAATGATTCTCAGTATTGCTGTGCCCAAGTTGATATAAAGTCCAGTCGGCATATGCATGGCTATTTCGGAGTAAGCCTATCTATCATTCATGCACAACCAGAAGATGGAAACTTGACTGGAGAGCATGAAAAGGTTTACAGGCTCAAATACAGTAGGAAACATTTCCATAATTTATCAATCTGTTATGAAACATTTCACAAGTCAGATGACAATTGTCAGAATAGTCACAGATAATGCCGCCAACATGGTGAGGGCATTCCTGCAGCCTGTTGATGTGATAGATGCAGATGAAGAGGAGATAAGTGATAAAGATGAAACAAGAGAAGAGGTGGAACATGTTCACATTGATTGAGAATGACTTGAAGAAGAGGGTATCAGTCAAGTATCTGTTCGCTACACATGCATGGCACACACTTTGCAGTTGGTAGTTCACTCTGGACTTGCTGAAGCCTCACCAAAGATAAACAATGTCCTGGCCAAATATGATAGTCTTGTATCAGCTCATCATAGGTCATGCCAAGCTACAGAGTTGTTGGAGGCAGAAGTATCAATCTGAATTCCATCCTCGAACAGTACACAATGGAACAGTAAACTGTCAATAATTTCAGCAATTGTTAAGATCTAATCACAATATGTAGGAACCCTACATCAAGTTTGCAATATTCTGCCATTCAGAATTAGTCTCGCATCAAATGATTTCGCTGTACTATGAGAAATGGAGCAGCTCTGAGTCCATTTGAATTGGCTACTGTTCGCCTGCAATCTGAAGTTGCTGTAATGAGTAGTCAGATTCTACCAACAATAGTTGGCTTGAAGAAACACATACAGAAGATTGAACTACAGCATTGTACATCAGTCAAATCTGATCTTTTGGCATTGTTGAGCAACAGATATGATTATCCGTTTTGCCAGGCACATTGCCACAACTGTGGATCTACAATACAAACTGAGGTACACAACACATCCAGGTGACAGCAATGCAGCATGACAGGCATTATTGACTGAGATGCAAGTAGTAAGTCAATCATATAAACATCAACTACTTGCAGAAGCAGAAGTCACCAGTGTACCAATACCAGAGTAACAACCATCTGCTTCACAGCCAGACATTCTGTTTTCATACATGATAGAAAACAGCAGCACACCAACAAACAGTGCTGAATCAGAATTGGATTGTATTTGTCATCACCATGCAGCAGCTTGTACCCGCCAGTTTACTAGAGTGACATTGCATGCCAAGAATCATTTCTAACCTTATACAAGTTACTTCTTAAGCACCATTGTATACCTGTTACTTCAGCAAATGTTGAAAGGGTTTTCAGTGCTACTGGCTATATTTCTTCATCTGGGCAGAGTAGACTTAGTGATACATCACTGGAGATGCTTGTCATTGCCAAGTGCAACAGAGACCAATTGAGGAACATTACTACATGATGATTTTACTATTTTATGGTTTTAAGTGTGTTTTACTGTGCAGCTGATTATTTTGTTAAATGTGCTTAGAGATATTGTTTAACTTTTATAATTTGACATTGACTATATTGTTTTCAAATTGAACACTTGGACTGACAACTTGCAAGTTAAGACATTCGACAGTAAGTTGCTAATTAAAAATCTAATTAGCATAATTAGTTTCAACATTTGCTAGTTCTGATTAGATATGTCAGACAGCTAATTTTGATTCTAATCAATTAAGCAAAAATGAGTTGCTAATTCTAATTTTAATTAATTAGCAAATCAGCTAATTAAAAACAACTCTGCTTATGTTCTTTTCTATTCTTTCCCCAGGTCCCACCAAATGTGAGTTCAATCAACAGACTCATGTTGCTTGATTGGAGAGACTGAGGGAAACAAGTGGTATGTATGCAGCAGAAGAGAAGTGTTATTGTAGCAGTAAAAGTTAGGGTGACACAGTGGTGCAGTGGATAGCATTGTCGCCTCACAGCAAGAGGATCTCCGGTTAGACTCTTGGCTGCAGTGCCTTCTGTCTGGAGTTTGCATGTTGTCCCTGTGATTGCATGGGTTTTCTCATGGTACTGCAATTTCCTCTCACATTCCAAAGACATGCAGTAGGACACTTTAAATTGGCCCTAGGTGTGAGTGCTTGTGCTAGTGTGTGGTACGGATGAACTACCTTGGCAGTGTAAACCTTGGGGTCTAGATGATTGTCACTGTTGAAGTGACACCACAACACCATGTGTAAAAAGGGGAAAAGGTGTTGGGGATGGATGGATGGATGGATCCCAACTATAAAAGGAGGTATGCATTAGTCTGTAGCGCAAACCAGTTCTAAGACTCCAATATTAGACTGTAGTCAGAGGTTGTAGGTTCAAATACCTGGTTCCCAACTATACAATACTGTTATTTTTTTCATTGATATTTACATTAAATTAAAACCCTCTATACCAGTGGCACAAACACCCTGCTGTAAACTGTAATCTGTATAAATGGAACATGCATATGAGCAATATATGCATATTTCAAGGATTACTTTCAGCAGTCTCTAATATAGCGTGTATCTGTTAGACATATACTTAAACGTAATACTTCAGATAAAAGAATCGTATAATTGTGTCAATGCATTGTATGTCACATATAACGACACTAATTTTATTTCTTTTCTGAAGAAGTCCCTCCAGTAGGGAAGAAAGCGCTCAACCAGTGTGTGTTATGACAATAAAGCTGTTTGGATTTTACCAGTTGCTGTGAAGATTTTCTTCAGTGGTTTAAGTTGTGGTCTGGAGTTAGAGGTATTGTTACTTTGTTTATCCTTTACAGCATGGAAGTATCTGCAGTAAACAGTGACATTATAGAGCTGCTACAACAAATAAATCAGCAGCTTGCAACACACATTACTCAGATAAAATCTTTGATTGAGAAACAAAATGATACTTCCAGTATTTTGGCAGCTTGGGTTTGCCTCTAACACAAGCAACTAGGGGCTCCCAGGCTACCCAGCCCAGAGAAATAGACAATCCAGTTGATTCAAGGGTGAAGGATTTAAGAGTAGTAGGAGTGGACTTTGTAAAGTGGAGAACTAAAAGGTTTCATTTGTTGGACAGCAAAAACATTTATCAATGACTGACCGGCTCGGATTACTTGAAAAAGATTTGATTACTTTCAAGAGGCTGCAGATGGTGAACTCGTATCTTGAAAGAAATATTGAGTTGCAGCAAGTTCTATGTGGATTAAGAATGTGGAAATATCCTAATGGGTCTGAAAATAATCCGGACATGCTTAAAAAACTGCATGAATTTTTTGACAAAGTGGGAATTGAACTGATGAGAATTATGGTTAAATTTAATACACGAGCTCTAGACAGTTTAACCAAGGTACTAGATGAAAACAATGAGTTTATTCAAAAGGACTTATTGTTTGACTGTTTTTTAACAAATTATAATAATATATTCAGTAAAGTGAACACTTTCTGTTCAGAAACATTTCCTAGGAAATGTAACAAAATAAAAAGAGATCTCAATGTATACGGAAAAGGGTGGGTGTACCCGTATTCACCTAGTAATCATGGCAACAGCAGTGTTAGACCTAATCAGATGGATGGAAGAGAACAGGAAGTGATATCACCATTGAGTGTATATCCTGATCAGGAAGTAAGGCAGCATTCACCAAACAATGGTGAATTATGGCATTCTGAACGTTTGAGAGGAAGCGAGCAGCAACAGTCCCATTTTTATGAAGAAAGACAGAGGGAATACAATCGACAAGGGGCGAGACCAAAGAACCAAAGGGCTCGGAATTTTTACCGATGAAATTAAAGAAGCCAGTGGACCCTGGTCATTTAGAAGTAAGTACATTTGAAATTTTTGGTAAAAATCAGCAAGATGGTGGTTTTATGTCACCAGGAATGACCGGTGAGACTATTGGAACTGGCAAGGAAGGGCACTGTGTACTAAAAGACTGTAGTTTATATTTTGATATGGAAAAGGACAAAAATGTTGGATTAAGTGTTTTACATGGCAATGTAGTAATTGATGAGTTCAATGTGAATTTTTGTGATGTCGACCAGAAAGATTCAATATCTGGAATGATGTATGATGTTCTTTGTGGAGGGCAACAACAACTTTTGGCTTCAGACATTAATGTTGGTGAGATAAATGTTGGTTTAGGTTTGCCAAGTGGCAATATGATATCTGAATGTTTAAATATGGTTTCTAGTCGACTTGAACAGTAATGTGGTGATGTTATTATCAATTGTATTAATGACCAGGAAGATCTAGATGTTATAATAGCTTTGCTTAACAAAAAATGCTTAGTACCAGATGTTATAACAAATATTAGTGGTGACTTCAAGAGTTATAATTATTCTAGCAGGTCTTTAATGTTTGAGTATGCCAGTTTGTTATCTAAAGGTTTAACCTGTTCCTAGTAGGAGAGGTAATGTGGCACAAGTGCTTATTGATCTAAAATTATTTTTACGAAAATTAAATTGTAAAATGTGGTTTGCTGATGTACAAACTCAAGAAGATGGTACTAATTTAAGGAAGCCAAGTACATTTAACCCTCATACCAATAATTATATAGGTATTTATGAAAAATTTTGTGAAAATGAAATAAGGAGACAGTTAATGAAAGCAAGCAATGTATCTGATTACAAGCTAAGTAAAGATGAATATCAGTTGTTGATGGAAATAGTTAAAGATCCCAGCATCTGTCATGAAGCCCGTTTATGAGGAAAGTTCAATGAATGAAATTAATCTTATGTACAGAACAGTTGATTTGAGGTTAGAAGACATGTTGGAAGGGCAGTTGGATGAGAAGCAATACAATTTTGTAAGAAATGACGATCCTATGGTGTCCATTATTTTCGGTATCCCCAAAATTCATAAAGGGTTGAATAATCCAAAGTTTAGGCCCATAGTGGATGGAAAGCAGGCAAAGACCTGTTTTATTAGTAGATTTTGAATACACAGTTATGTAAAGGTTTGGAGTATTTTGACTATATTTGCAAAGATTCCTGGCATTTTTTGGAAAACTTAAATAGTATCCGAACATGCAATGATATAATACTGGTTAGCATTGCTGTTTGTAATTTGTTTACTGTCATCCCATATGAGATAGGTCTGGACTGGCTTGAATGTAAGTTGTTAAAAATGGCAAGTATGACCAGGATACTATTATAATGTTGCTTGCCTTGATGGAAATTGTTTGGAAAAACAATTATATTCATTTTGAGGGTCAGTATTTTAAGCAGGCTACTAGTGTAGCCATGGGAGCAGCTTGTGCCCCCATTTTTGCAAATTATTTGATGTCATTTTGGGAGCAAAAATATGTCTTCAAGAGTGAGTTTAATGGGTATATTACATGTTATACCCATTTTTAGATGACATATTTCTTGTATGGAATGGCAGTATTGGTTTGTTGGAAAACTTTTTTGATTGCATTAATGGTACAGTGGAATTTTTAAAGTTCATGTATGATTATAGTATGGAAGGTATAACTTATTTAGATGTTTGTTTGAAGATTGACAAGGAAATTACAAAATTAACCTTGGGTATTTATCGTAAGCCTACTTTTTCAAATTCGTATTTGAATTTTGAGAGTTGGCACTCTTATTCGCAAAAAAAGTTCATCATTAAGGGGCAGCTCGTGAGAGCTGCTAGAACGACGAATGAAGATGTTATATTTAAAGAAGAAGGGGAGTTTATATCACAAATGTTTTTGAAAAGGGGATACCCTACTGGTTTATTTTATGTATTTATTTATTTATTTGTTTATTTATTTATTTATTTATTTATTTATTTATATTTGTTGACCAGGAGTGTCCGACTGGACGTAAGTCCATTTTCAGTGGAAGCCCAGGGAGAAAAGCTCCACAGTTAAAACAAACAGACAGTAGTTACATTGGATTACATAGCGATTAACAATTTACATAGCAATTACTTACAACATGTTTACAGATGAAGAACATAGTACATCAGTAGACAACTAGAATCTATCTATGAAGTACATAACAGACATTAACAAATGTTACAATAAGAAGTTCCTGCTGTATAATAAGTACTAGGCTTATGAGCATCTGAGTTTGCTATAATCAAGGTAGTTAGTGAAGTGGAAAGGTAGTGGTTGGATGGGTGGGTGATGGGAGTTGCAAGGGCATAGCTAGCATGTTTTTAGGTGTGCTTTTAGTAAAGTTTTGAAGTAGGTGCATGATGGTATGGAGGTAATTGTGGGTGGGAGGGAGTTCTATAATTTGGCTATGGCGCAAGAGAATAGTGCTTCACCAGCAGAGTTATTGGCTTTAGTGATCTGCAAGTGATTTTTGTTGCTGGATCTTAGTGGTCTGGTGGTGCGATAGAGTTGGAGTAGATTCTGGAGGGATGGGACATTTAGTGGATGGTTTACTAGTTTGTGGGCGAGTGAGAGTTGATATCGCATGGGGCCGCATAACTAGTTAGCATGGCGGAGTCTCGTTTGTTATTGGAATTAACCAGACAAATTGCTCCACCAACTAAGAACGGCCATGCACCATCACCCACAGAATCGAGAAAGAGCTATAAATCTGTCAATTCTTTCCGTGTCTGGGCCGGGTGAGGTTTCCCATGAGCTTTAATGGGTATGGTGTCAAAGGAAGTGATAAAAAAGAGAGCGGATGGCATTTATAAGCCTATTTTGGGTAGGCCTGATTGGAGTAATGTAAGAGGTCATGAAGCCTATCAGGTCAGGCAGGATGAGCTTAAATGGAAGCTCAGTTTCATTACCACCTATAATCTGGATGCAGATGGAATTGTTGAAATACTTAGGCGTGACTGGGGAATTTTGTCATCTGACCAACGCATTTGCTCAAAAAGTAGGATTTGCCCCTGTGATTGTTTATAGAAGGGATAGATCATTTAAAAACCTGTTGGAGTCCAAAGGAAATGATGGTCTGGTTTTATCCAGCAGAAAATGGGGGAATTTTAAGTGTGGAATGGGGAACTGTTGCATGAGTATAGCAGAGACCCCAGAGTATTTGAAGTTAAATGGATTGAACATTCACATTGTAGGGCACTTCAAATGTTGCAGTAAGAATGTGGTATATGTGGCTAGGTGCCAGGTATGCCCCACCTTTTATGTGGGAAAAACTTGTACACGATTCAAGGACAGGTTTAAAGAGCATTTATTGGATATAAGGAATAATAAAATGACCAATGCTTTGAGTAGGCATATTTCTGAAAATAAGGACCATAGTTTTAAATTTTCTGTATTGAAACAGTTGGTTAAGGATCCCCAGGGAAGAGTTCTAGAAGTGCATTTATACATTTGTGAGTTAAGGTGGCAGTTAAGGCTAAATGCCACCCAGCCACCTGGCATCAATGAAAATGTGACTATTGCATGTTTATTGAAGTTAAAAAACATTTTAGGGTAAAAATAAAGTTTTAGATATATAAGTGGTTGTAATACAATTTTGAAATATTTTTCAAGTTTTTATAGGGAATGTTTAAATGTGTTCTTCTGATATGCAATTGCCATGTATTGTCATTTTTATGTATTTTTTACATTTTTGTATGTAATTGGGATTGTTGGTAAAATTAGTCATTTAATAGGGTGTGTTTTTTTATATAAAAGGGCTGGGTTGTAAAATTGTAATTATTCTGAAGAAGTCTCTCCAATAGGGAAGAAAGTGCTCAACCAGTGTGTGATACGACAATAAAGCTGTTTGGATTTTAACAGTTGCAGTGAAGATTTTCTTCAGTGGTTTAAGATGTGGTCTGGAGTTGGAGGTATATATACTTAAATGTAATACTTCAGCTAAAAGAATTGTATAATTGTGTTAATGCATTGTATGTCACATATAGCAGCACAAATTTTATTTCTGTTTTTCTCTCACCTCAACCCTCATCTCTCTTTTTTTATTTTCGATTATGTGTAGTCAAAATGTCTCCATCTCATCCATGTGTACAACATCACTAGATGCTACACAACACAGTGAAGTAGGCCAGCCCCAGTGGATCAGCATGCCCCCATTCCACCGGCTCCAGCAATTATGCCCAGCACATCTGGGATCCAACCTGGCACCACTGCCTCTACTGCCCCTGCACTTCCTGTGTCCACAGGTAGTACTGCCCAGAAGCTGGTGCAGTGGTACCCTATGGGAGCAGTGGCAGACATGGTGATTTCATCACCTGCAGGGAGTTGCCAGGGATGGTGCATAGGGTCATGCACCACACCATTGGTGTACACCTATGCTGGTGGAAAGGCTGCTCTCCCTCATGGTTCATAGGAGGAGGAGACATCAAGCACTCCAGCCTCCAACCGATTAAGGAGACAGTGATGAAAGTTCAGTGGGTGAGAACTCAGTTCTCACTGTCTCCAAGCTTGATGTCCATGAGCCTGAGTTACCCCCTCCCTCACCTCAATCATGGTGTATCCCAACCTTTTATGTCCATCACCATCCCTGTTTCAGGTCTATATTACATCATCGAACTCACAGGAGTCTGAACGTTGTAATATCGAACCCAAATGTTTGAAACACAGAAATAGCAAAGCCACGGAACACTGATTTTTTTTCCCAGGGAAAAAAAATCGGTGGGCCGTTTTTGCAACTTTGCTATTTCCTCCACTGTGGTGCAATCTTGAAGTTGGTATATTTAAGTAGGTGGGTGTGGGGAGTGTGGGACGAATTAAGTTTAAAGTGTATGCGCTTTTTTTTTTTTTTTTGTACTGGAACAGCGATTTTTTTCCCTGGGAAAATAATTGCTGTTCTGTATGTTCATACTTTTTGGGTTTCGAACTTCACAGTTCAATATTACATTGTTCGGACTCCTATGTGTTTGATGATGTAATATAGACCCCCTGTTTCTTGTCTTGTTCGTCTTGTTTGTTTGAATTTGTTTCCTCAACTACCCAATTTACCTGACCTAGACATACCTACATCCCCTACCCAGCAGTCCTCTCTTACTGAATTAAAAAAAAAATGGACACCTGTCCCACAAAAAAAAACATCCATACATACCTCTTCATTTCGTATGTGTCTGCTTGACACACTTGATTCGGTTTAATTGGTTTTACAACATGATTGCATTGTTGTCACCCCTCTTTGTGGAGGTGGCAGTCCAATTTCAGTTAATATTCTGCAGATATTTTCAGTTTACACTGTTAAAGAAATGGATAGCTATGGTTCTTTCCTACCACCCTCCTGCAAAAGAAATGTTTCAATGTATTTACACCTGCTGCCACAGAGTCAGTTAAGCAACAGGTGTGTTTCATAGACTTAATACTAACTCTCAGACTTTTCAAAATGTGGCTTACATTTGCACACTTTTAACTATGTGCAAACATGGAAGGTATTGAAAATTCATTAACACTTTGCCAACCATCATGCAAACCCGCTGCTTGCCACTCTATGGAAAAGTAAATATTATCATGTATTACTGCTGTCTACTGTCTATTTCCTGTCTATGACATGAAATTGCATGTAGAAACATAACAAACCGAAGGCCCTATCTAACAATATGTCACATATTTACAATGCAGCCATGTGTTGCCTCACCCCAAGCACTGCAGCCCTGATGTCTCAGTACTTTTTCTACACATATGTTACCTACACTACAGATATTAATATCAAATGTTGTGTGATATACAATGCACATCAATCTGGTAACATGCAGAACTAAAACTATTGACCCATAAGCCTAAAAAGCCATATCTGCAAGCCCAGGGAAGTGACCAGCATGGACCTTATCCACAGGGACATAGGTGACCTTCAACACACTTAATCTGACCCATTTTGTTTTTTTTCAAGGGTAGATCTTACTTATTAAACATCGTGGAGTCTTTAACAATGATCCCAGTGACTTGGATGAAGGATAACAGGACATACCACTATGTTAATTTATCCAAGGCCTTTGACACTATCCCCCATTCTGTCAGGCTTTGTCCAAATATTTTGCACTAAGAAGTTGAGAGGTATGGCTGGGGTGACAGATATATCTTCCAGAGATAGCCACTCCTCTGTAATAGGCTCTCAGTGCATGTGAAGCAGTGTTCCTCAATGACCCTATTCAAGCTCAACCTTGACAACTGGAAGGGTTATTTTAAATTCACCCCTGGAGTGGCACCTATTTTCCTCATGGACAGGGCCACTCAGTGCTGATCACAAAATCTCTCTGCTAACAGTGACATCTAACTATGCTTAGTAAGGGTACTTGGGTTTTTACCCAGCTAGGCATGTAAACATCATAGGGCTGTTGGGCTAGTAACCTCATGTGAACCTATGAAGCTATGAACCTATGCAGGCCTCCCAGCATCTTCTCTCCAACATGCCCTGCTGATGTCATCCACTATAAGTTGACCTGCAGTCTTCTAAAAGTCAGATTTGTGCCATGGCACTTGCATAAAGTACTGAGTTCTGTAGTATGTGTACTTAGATAGGTAGGGGTTCTGTCGTCACTGCAGTCAAGTGTGTGTGTGTGTGTGGGGGGTATGTGTCTAGCCTGAAGAGCAGAAGTGTGTATCCTACAGTTACCACTCCAATCCCATGGATTGACAGTATTTTGATAGTTGCACATGCCCACACATCCATATCATGCAGGCCTTCCAACATCCTCCCTCCAAAAAAGTCTTGCTGATGTCAGCCACTATAAGCTCACCTGCAGACTTATAAATGTCAAACTTGTGCTCTGGCACTTGTGTAAAGTACTGAGTTCTGTAGTCTGTGTACTTAGAAAGGTAGGGACTCTGTTCTCACTGCTGTCAAGTGTGTGTGTGTGTGTGTGTGTGTGTGTGTGTGTGTGTGTGTGTGTGTGTGTGTGTGTGTGTGTGTGTGTGTGTGCATGTGTGTGTGTGTGTGTGTGTGTGTGTGTGTGTGTGTGTGTGTGTGTGTGTCCTATACTTACTGCTCCAATCTCATGGATTGTCAGTATTTTGATGCTTGCACATGCCTACACATCCATTTCATGCAGGCCTTCCAATATCTTCTCTCCAGCATGCCCTGCAGATGTCACCTACTATAAGCTGATCTGCCCTCTTGTAAACATCAAACTTGTGCTGTGGTGCTTGTGTAGAGTACCGAGTTCTGTAGGGGTTCTTTTCTCACCACAGTTACATGTGTGTGTCTAGGCCAAAGAGCAGAAATGTGTATCCTACAGTTACCACTCCAACCCTGTGGCTCGACAGTGTTTTGATGCTTGCACATGCCTACACATCCATTTCAAGCAAGCCTCCCAACATCTTCACTCCAACATACCCTGTTGATGTTATCCACTGTGAGTTGACCTGCAGTTTTGTAAAAGTCAGACTTGTGATGTGGCACTTGCATAAAGTACTAAGCTTCTGTACTGTATAAATTTTGATGGGTAGGAGTTTTGTTCTCACTGCAGTCAACTGGGGGTATGTGTGTGTTTGTGCTCCTCCTTGACATTACAGAGATCCTTTTACACCAGCATGTGGGACACTGTTATTACCATGTTATTCTCAACAGACACTGTTTATGTCATCAGCTATAAAGTGTTATCTGAGACGAGACTTTGCAAGTCAGACATGAGCTGTAGTGCTTTCATTAAATACAGAGGTCTGTATTTTTTGTACTTAGATAGGTAGGGGTTCTATCCCCACTGCATTCAAATGGGGTTGTTTGGGTGTTTGTGCTCTTGCTTGATATTACAAAGACCCTTTTACACCAGCATGTGAGACACTGTTATTACCATAGTCTCCTCAACAGACGCTGCTGATATCATCAGCTATATCTGATTTGTGGATGTGCATTACTCCCTTACTTGTTTCTTTTAGCATGTTGCGGTTCTGTAGTTTAGTGAGCTTGCTGCATTATTGTAAGAAGATCACTGATTGGTCCTCTGTACATGAAGAACCTCTTAAAAATGAGTTTCTCCTTTTGTGTTATGTGTTACTGGTCTGAAGAAGTCTCAATGATAGTGTACAAGATGAAAAGCGCTTCACCTTGAATAAATCTATTTGCTGTTGCTGTGAGCCTGAGCCATTTATCTATCTATTTATTTTGATTTTCAGTTTACTTTTTCTTTTTGGTAGTGGGTCTTATAATATCACATATGAATTGCCATTTGAAAGAAAGAATTCTGCAGCATTTATCAGCAATATGTTCAGGGAATATTATTAAAGTGAATTTCTACTCCTTACCGTGGTGCCTTTCATGATCCCTAGAGTGACTCTTGTCCCATTTGATTTGCGGACATGCAGTATTTCTATAAGGCAGAGTCAGAAATCACTCTGTAGGCCAGGCACAGGTCACCTCTCAACAGCCTGTTGGATACAGAGTACAGAGACAGGACCTTCAGTCTTTCCATGTAGGTCATGTTTTGGAGGCTCTCAATTTTCTTGGTTATAAACCTCTGTGGTCTCTCCAGTTGTTGCAGGTGCCTGGTGAGCTGCATGTAAAAGGGAGCATTGTACTCAATTAGAGGTCTAATAAGGGTCAAGTATAGAGGAAGTATAACATCCTTAGTCTTGGATGCGATGCCCTTATTTATGAGATGTGCAACACAGAAGGCTTTCCTTACCATCGTGGAAACATGCTGATCAAAGTTTAAACTGCTGTCAACCTGGGTTCCCAAGTATCTCACCACTGTGTTTGAGCATAGGGGGGGTGCTATCTATAATGTAATTTTCAAGAACCACTTCTTTGCCAAAGGGGATAATGATGCACCGTTTCGCACATTTACTTTTATACTGTGACACTGGCACCAGTCATTAGTCTGTGTTACCCCCTTTTGTAATATGTTAACATCTTTGGATGACTCAATGATTGCACCTAGTTTGCAGTCATCTGTGAACTTTGTAAACCACAGGCTATCTACTTTCACCTTGACATCTGAGAATTAGATTCCAAATAGTAGAGGGCCAAGCACAGATCCCTGTGGTACACCACTGGTAACTGTTCTACTGGTGGAGGTGAAATCCCCAACTTTGACAGCATGCATAATGCTGGTGAGCCAGTTTGCTCCCAATCTAGTAATGCATAGGTTAATTCCCAGCTGGAAGAGTTTCTCAATGATACCTGGGTGGTGGATTGTGCCAAATGCCTTGGCTAAGTCAAGATCGGTGGCATGTACTGCTTTGCCATCATCCAGGGGTTTGGTGACATTCTCAAAGAAGTCCATCAGGTTTAATAAGCAAGACCTGTTCTAAACAAACCCAAACTGGATCAGGGCAAGATTGGAGGTCACCCGTGTCCTTGCCGATAAGGTACATGATGAATCTTTCCGTGGCCTTGCAGATAAGGCTAGTTAGACTTATGAGTCTATGGTTCCCAGAGTTGGTTTATGGACCTCCTTTGTGTAAGAGGGTTACTGTTGCTATTCTGCACTCTGCTGGAATAAAGCCAGTGCTCAGGCTATGGTTGAAGAGAGTACCAAGTGGCTCCACTAGGTCTTATTTTAGATTATTTAGTAAGCAGCCTGGGATGTTATCTGGTCCCATGGAGGCTGTGTTTTGGGCTTTAGAGAGGGTAGATATTACCTGCTGTTTGGAGATACAAGGTAGTGGACTGGTGACAGAGATACTTTGGGATGTGTTTGGTGGGGACAGGGGGGGTAAAATTTGCACAAAATCTGTCCACCAGCAGGTTGGCAATTTCTTTGGGTTCAGTGTGAGTTGTACCATCCACAGTCAGTTTGGCACATAGCTGGGCATTCCCTTTAAGATTTCAGACATAGCTAAAGAAAGCCTTATGACTGTCTTTATCTATGGGTGCTAATTTAGCCTCACAATTGGCTTTAGAGGACTTTACAAGATATCTGATTTGTTTGTTCAAGCTGTGGAAGGTATTCTTCCTCTGGTGAGAAACTTCCCTCTTATTCTTGAATAACAGTTTCTTCATTTTATGGCATGTACTGCTTTGCTCATCCAGGGTTTGGACATTCTTAAGAGCATGGTTTAATAAACCTGTTCTATACAACCAAACTGTAGCAAGTAGAGGTACGGCGCTAGTCAAAATTTTGTTATGTATGTACTTAGATAGGTAGGGGTTCTATCCCCACTGCATTCAAATGGGGTTGTTTGAGTGTTTGTCCTCTTGCTTGATATTACAAAGACCCTTTTACACCAGCATGTGAGACACTGTTATTACCATAGTCTCCTCAACAGACGCTGCTGATATCATCAGCTATATCTGATTTGTGGATGTGCATTACTCCCACAAGAGCAGGGTCAGAGACTGACCTGGAGGCTAGGCAGAAGTCACCTCATCCAATACAATACAGATTACAGTGATATGGCTTTCAGTCTATCCATATACATCATGGCATGGTTTCTAGGCCCTCTGTTTTCTTGGTGAGAAACCCCTGTGATCTATCCAGCTGCTGCATTTGTCTAGGGAGATACATACAAAAGAGAGCATTATTATCTATTAGTGTTCTGATGAGGTTCGAGTACAGTGCTGGCATACAATTCTAAGATCTGAATATGATGGCATGACTTATGATGTGCATAACATAGGCTTTCAATACCAGTGTGGGCAATTAGTGGTCAAAGTTTAGATTGCTATCTCCATGTGTTCCCAGTGTTTGCATCACTGGGTTTCAGCATAGCAGGGCTGTTGCCAATGCTGTAATTAGCATGGAATTCCACTTTTCAGAAGGACAAAATAAAGACACATTTCTGCATTTATTTGTAGACTATGTGGCTTTGTCCCCAATCACTTGTCTGTTTTATTCTCTCCTGTAGTATGTTATCATGATAGGTGGACTCAATGATTGCACCCAGTATGCAAGAATCAGCAAACGTGGTAAGCCAAAGGCCATATACTTTAATGTAAACTGCCACAAAATAGATTCCAAACAGTAAAGGGCCAAGCACATATCCATGGGGTACACCAATGATGACAGCTCTAATGGTACAAGTTGATTCACCAACTTTCACAGTATGTGTTCTGTCAGTGAGCCAATTGGTTACCCATCTAGTGACATGAGGTCTAATCCCTAGCTGGGAGACTTTCTCAATGATCCCAGCATGGGGGAGTGTGTTCAAACCCTGCACCAGTTGAGGATAGCCAGTATGCACTGTGTTATCTACATCCAGGCCCATCACACAGAATCAATGGGCTGTGACAACATCACAGATCACCTATCACATGACTCATCACATAAACCCTCCTGACCCAATTTAATACACACTTCATCACACCCTCCACACAGACTATGTTGCTGTAGAATTATGTTTTCAAAATGCATCCACGTGAGTTGCAGGGGACAGCACCCAATGCATGCATGTATAGCTACATCCTGACTTTCCTTATCTGTGAGGTAGACCAATATGTCATCATGGACCTTTTCTAAATGAACACTAGTGGTATCCCCACTGCGTGTAACAGTCTATGTGAGTTGTTAATGCTGCATCATGTCTGCTACATCTGTTAGATGTCCTCAAAGAGATCATCGACTGCATGCATGATGGCAACACTATCATCCTTTTGAGCTTGACAAGCCCAAGGCATTTGACACATATCCACACTGAGGTATTCACTCAACACTGTCAGATGTGGCCATTACACCTATATCACCAAGTGGGTAGACAAGTGTATCACATACATAGCATCTAAATACGTTGACGTGTGAAGTGACCTATATCTCAGGTTCAGTGATCTGGTCTGTACATCAGGGCTGTCAGTTAGGCCCTTTCCTGTCCATTATTTAAGTAATGGGCATTACAGATGACATACACATCCTGTGTCCAAACAGCTGCCTGAAGGACAATAGATTGTGGACAATAATTGACTCCAACTGTGATATTGGTATAATGCAGACAATATCAACACACACCAAAGATTGCTGCCACAGCTATGACAACACCTGCAATGACAATATTACATGGGGGGGATTTGTTACATTAGGAAAACAAACACACAACCTGAGTATAATGTTGACATTGCACCTTATAATCTGACCAATAAGCATGTGACCTGTGGCCTCAGATAGATGGTAAGTGGAACATACCACCAGCATGTGGTCACAGTGCTGACTACTTCTTTGTATGTAACACAAGTACTGAGTATATGAAGAACATCTACATCAGAGGCCATAATGCCTCCATAATTCCCTGCCTTCATCACCCCAATAACTGAGGACAATGTACTCTTCTTCATGTACCTCCCTACACATCTTCCACTGATGTGTAACTGAAGTGTACCATCTTTGTCACAATGAGCTGTCACACAGCTTATTGGCCATACCTAGGCATTCTTTCTGTGGCATAAACATTACTGCCAGATGGTGCTGAACCCACATCAAGTTTTTACACCAGATGCATGTGTGCTTCCTGTTCAAGTGATGCACACAGTGCATACATAGGTGTTTGACAATATTGGTGGCATGGATAACATTTGTGACAGTAAGAATTGTGCTCTATGTAAATATATATATATATATATATATATATATATATATATATATATATATATATATATAACCAAAACCACCACTCCTCCACCTCAGGAAAAAATGAAACTAAAACAAAAACTCCTCCGCTTGCATTTACCATAAAGGGTATCCTCCAGTAACACCCCAGCCACAAATGAGGAATGTATATCGTTCCATAAAATAGTGTAAGCCACTCGTTTTGTAAAACCAAAGATTTAATGAAACACCAAGACCAGCATAACACAAACAATTGGGATTGAGCGCGCTTTCATCTATCTCGTCAAGACTTCGAAGTCTTGACGAGATGAATGCCATCAATCCCAATTGTCCCAATGTGTTATGCTGGTCTTGGTGTTTCATTAAATCTTTGGTTTTAAACGAGTGGCTTACACTATTTTATGGATTGGCGATATACATTCCTCATTAATGTGAAGGTTAAGAGACTATGTTAGTAAGAGTTTTTGTTTTAATTCTACATATATATATATATATATATATATATATATATATATATATATATAGATATGCCTTGCACACCAGTCAACTAGCCTGTATTGCTCATAATGTCACATACAGGTATAGCAGTGTCCTTCCTAACACCTTCAGCAGATGTTACAGTGCCAGGACAGTGTGTGGAATTACCCTGATAGAGTGTGACCATATCATAATAGTTGTATAAGTGTGTTAGTGCAAAACCATCACTGATCACTCTAAATCACATGTTATATTAGAGGTGTGGGATTACTGGTGCTATTATTCTGATATTTTCCATGTTTGTGCATGCTTCTTTTGATGTTGCCCATGAGGCTTTACCTGTGTCCCACTTGCTGGAGACCTCTGCTGAGATTACACTCATATTCAGGCTAATCGGTTTGCACATCTTCACAAAATGCACCCTACCCACTCTGTATGTCATATCCTTGATTGATTTCTTGTGCAATATTCATGTAAGGATGATTATCTCACACAGGCATCCTCCAAATTGTTATGTCACCTTTGCGACAGTCACATAATACACATTTTCATTGTGCAGTCCCTACTGTACCATATTGATATGTGATTTGTGTTGCTGCTACAACCGTCTTCCATTGACATTCCCTCATTGGCTGTACATTAGGTTATTTCACCTGTTCTCTTTCTCTGTATTTATTCCTACAATTCATCTTTGCGTCCCTATCCAATACACAAATTCCCCTGAGTGTTTACTTTACATGGCAGTCCATGTACCCTTACAAATCATTTACACAACATCAGTACAGGATGCCAAAAATGGGATATCACAATACTCTGCACTGTAGATTCACTGTCCTGTACTGTATTTGGACCATGTACTTAACATTCATACCTTTGAACTGTCCAGATTTTCACAGAATGTCCAGATAAGTTCCTTATCAAATGTGTGGCTTTCTGCCATATCACTGGGATGATTATGGGACTGATGTGACTCAATAATTACATACACTTGAGTTTCATACTTTAAATCCTTCAGAACATGTATCTTAACACAAGCCCCCTGCTTATTCTAGCACATTTCAATAGGAAAAATATGTCAAATATGCCCCTATTTCTGGGTCATTGTCCCCTCATTCTGTTGGCCTTTCTTCAAATGTTTTGCACTAAAAGACTGAGAGCTATCTGTCAAACCTTGGTGTTCATCGTGGCATTCCATGAAAAACTGCAGATGTTCAGTGCTCAGAGTTAAAAAGGAGTACTATCTGTGTTTGCTTACATGGTTTCCTGGCCAGCAACACTGTTACTTGCCACAAAGCCTCATTTATTTATGTTTAAACATTTTGCATGGCATGAATATGCATTGAACACTGCTGCTCACCGCGCATCACTGTGCACACAGGTAAACTCCTTGTAGGCTTTATGCGAAGCCTGCACAGAGTTATAGAATCCCTGCAAAGGAGATAAATATCTGAAAAATCACTTACTGTTTTACCGTTTTTATTAGTATACCTATGTGTGTTTTCAGGCAAAAGTGAGCAAGTTAGTTGCTTGGTTAAGTATGTGCTGGCTTTTGTAAAATGAAAAGGCACACCTCACTAAAGGTCAGGCTTGCAATTGATCCACAATACAAAAACAAAAATAAAATGTCACCAGACCACCAGGCTGATAGAATGCTATTTATTAAAACTTAGAAAAAACGGCGACAAGTAAATACATGCAAATCTCCAAAACGGACAGTCCCCTTCACAAACCAGGCACAGTCCAGAAGTAATCCAAAGGAAAACCAAGTATTCCTTTCACAAACCAAGCAAGTCCAGAAGTAATCCAAAGGAAAACCAAGTATTCCAGCTATAAAATGTTTCACTGTTGTAAAATAAAAAGCACAATCCAGTTGTAAAAACCTACTACACTTTATTTCTGTTAAGAACTTTTCGTCTCGCTTATGACGAGACTTCTTCAGACCACATACAGTTACATCACTCTGTGGTATAAAACCTGTTCCACTCTCAACTTTCCTTCAGTTAATTACACAAGTAAACTGTGTACTTGATTAGTAATTGGTAAATGGTACATCAGTTAAGTTAGTGCTTCACTGTTACTTAGATTTCAATAAATGAAGCTCCTAAATAATGTGCTGTGTGTGTTGCTTACATTAAAAATATGTAGGCTCTTGCCCAGTGTCCAGGGACACTATAGGAATTCAACCTAAGTTGCCAAATTAGTTCCCTTTTCTCTAAAATTAATTGGAATGGACCACCCTTATGATCAGTAGTTACCTGATCAATCACTCTAAAAGTAAAACTGTGGTTGGGGTTCTCATTGCAGTGTCTAGCCAGGGCATTGTTCTCACTCCTTTTTCTAATGTTGTAAATATGTTCATATACCCTGTCCCTAAGCCTTCTGTTAGTCTTTCCTAGATAGAAGGCTGGGCATAACTGGCACACTGCCAGATATACCACAGCTCTTGATTCACAGATAAATCTACCCTGTACCTTATATTCACGTCCCCCAATAGTAAAGTTCGTGCCAGTGGCAATAAACCTACAGTAGTTACAACGTTCACATTTCAACATACCTTTTGTTTTATTACTGTTCATACCTCTTGTCTCAATAAAGTCCTTCAGGTTTATACCTTTCCTAAAAATAAAGTTAGGGCAATTACCCAGTTTAACTGAAGGGTCACCATCACTTAGTATGATGTTCCAATTCCTACAAAGGATTCCTTTCAAAAGACTAGTTTCTAGACTGTACTCTCCTCAGAAATCCACATGTTGCGGTTCGGTAGTTTAGTGAGCTTGCTGCATTATTGTAAGAAGATCACTGATTGGTCCTCTGTACATGAAGAACCTCTTAAAAATGAGTTTCTCCTTTTGTGTTATGTGTTACTGGTCTGAAGAAGTCTCAGTGATAGTGTACGAGATGAAAAGCGCTTCACCTTGAATAAATCTATTTGCTGTTGCTGTGAGCCTGAGCCATTTATCTATCTATTTATTTTGATTTTCAGTTTATTTTTTCTTTTTGGTAGTGAGTCTTATACTATCACATATGAATTGCCATTTGAAAGAAAGAATTCTGCAGCATTTATCAGCAATATGTTCAGGGAATATTATTAAAGTGAATTTCTACTCCTTACTGTGGTGCCTTTCATGATCCCTAGAGTGACTCTTGTCCCATTTGATTTGCGGACATGCAGTATTTCTATAAGGCAGAGACAGAAATCACTTTGTAGGCCAGGCACAGGTCACCTCTCAATAGCCTGTTGGATACAGAGTACAGAGACAGGACCTTCAGTCTTTCCATGTAGGTCATGTTTTGGAGGCTCTCAGTTTTCTTGGTTATAAACCTCTGTGGTCTCTCCAGTTGTTGCAGGTGCCTGGTGAGCTGCATGTAAAAGGGAGCATTGTACTCAATTAGAGGTCTAATAAGGGTCAAGTATAGAGGAAGTATAACATCCTTAGTCTTGGATGCGATGCCCTTATTTATGAGATGTGCAACACAGAAGGCTTTCCTTACCATCGTGGAAACATGGTGATCAAAGTTTAAACTGCTGTCAACCTGGGTTCCCAAGTATCTCACCACTGTGTTTGAGCAAAGGGGGGTGCTATCTATAATGTAATTTTCAGGAACCACTTCTTTGCCAAAGGGGATAATGATGCACCGTTTCGCACATTTACTTTTATACTGTGACACTGGCACCAGTCATTAGTCTGTGTTACCCCCTTTTGTAATATGTTAACATCTTTGGATGACTCAATGATTGCACCTAGTTTGCAGTCATCTGTGAACTTTGTAAACCACAGGCTATCTACTTTCACCTTGACATCTGAGAATTAGATTCCAAATAGTAGAGGGCCAAGCACAGATCCCTGTGGTACACCACTGGTAACTGTTCTACTGGTGGAGGTGAAATCCCCAACTTTGACAGCATGCATAATGCTGGTTAGCCAGTTTGCTCCCAATCTAGTAATGCATAGGTTAATTCCCAGCTGGGAGAGTTTCTTAATGATACCTGGGTGGTGGATTGTGCCAAATGCCTTGGCTAAGTCAAGATCGGTGGCATGTACTGCTTTGCCATCATCCAGGGGTTTGGTGACATTCTCAAAGAAGTCCATCAGGTTTAATAAGCAAGACCTGTTCTAAACAAACCCAAACTGGATCAGGGCAAGATTGGAGGTCACCCGTATTCTTGCCGATAAGGTACATGACGATTCTTTCCGTGGCCTTGCAGATAAGGCTAGTTAGACTTATGAGTCTATGGTTCCCAGGGTTGGTTTATGGACCTCCTTTGTGTAAGGGGGTTACTGTTGCTATTCTGCACTCTGCTGGAATAAAGCCAGTGCTCAGGCTATGGTTGAAGAGAGTACCAAGTGGCTCCACTAGGTCTTATTTTAGATTATTTAGTAAGCAGCCTGGGATGTTATCTGGTCCCATGGAGGCTGTGTTTTTGGCTTTAGAGAGGGTAGATATTACCTGCTGTTTGGAGATACAAGGTAGTGGACTGGTGACAGAGATACTTTGGGATGTGTTTGGTGGGGACAGGGGGGGTAAAATTTGCACAAAATCTGTCCACCAGCAGGTTGGCAATTTCTTTGGGTTCAGTGTGAGTTGTACCATCCACAGTCAGTTTGGCACATAGCTGGGCATTCCCTTTAAGATTTCAGACATAGCTAAAGAAAGCCTTATGACTGTCTTTATCTATGGGTGCTAATTTAGCCTCACAATTGGCTTTAGAGGACTTTACAAGATATCTGATTTGTTTGTTCAAGCTGTGGAAGGTATTCTTCCTCTGGTGAGAAACTTCCCTCTTATTCTTGAATAACAGTTTCTTCATTTTATTATATAACCTATTTATACTTGCAGTCCACCAGGGTGGTCTGTTTCTTCAGCAGGACCTGGCTGTGATCCTGACAGGTACAGCTGAATCTATACAGTTGGTTAAATGTCTATACAGGCCCTATGCCACCAACAAGGAACAAACAATACAGACAGAAAAGCTATGGATATATTGTGAAATCCAATCCATCAGTAAGGTTGAAATACAACATTTTGTAAATAAATGGCAACATACCTTTGCATCAAGTTAGTTGTGACAGTGAGGAACAGATTTTGCAAGCAAGTAGCAGCATGTAGCTCTTTGGATCCAAATAGTCTCTCCTACCATAATACAGTTTCCTTGCCTACACAATTACCTTGATATAGTCAGGATTATGCCCTATGAGAACTATGAATATGGAGATGAGGTGTGAAATCATTAGCATTCATGAATTCTAAAATCTGCACAAAGTGTAGGGAATGCAAACATGGTGAAAGTACCTACAAGACAGCCCTACCTCTGCAAGGACAAGCACTGAGAAGTGTTACCTGCTAAGTGCTTGCAAGTGTGAATGATTACTCTGACTGCAGGAACAATTAGGTTTTCACAATCAGTCATATTTGATGCACAGTTACAGAGGGTGTGTCAGAGAGAAGGGACTTAAAAGAAAGTGTGTAACTCCATTGACTAACTTAGGAGAGCAACACCCCTAACATTTATATAAATTGTTTCTGCCTTTGAGCACATTGTGTCTGCAGTTCTAAGGAAGTAGATTATTCAGTGAAACATATAACAACTACAAGGCATATCACATAGCAGTCTTGTTCGAGAAGCATAGATAAGGGAGATCTATATTAAATCAGCAAATGCTTAGAAAAGCGAACGCTGATTTATCAATCCCATGTAAGTTAAAGCTTACAATCCCAAACACTCATAACAGTGATCTTTTTCCCAAGGAAAAAAATCGCTGTTCCAAAAAAGAAAAAGAAAAAAAACTTTAAAATATTACATAAAGTGGGGGGCTTCGCTCCCCCACACCCCCCTTATGTAGGGGGATGTGTCCCCACCCCTCCTACTTAAACATACCAACTCTGAGATCGCACTACAGTGACAAAAATGGCAAAATACCGAAGGCGGCCAAGTGCTTTCTTTCCCAGGGAAAGAATTCACTTATATGCCATTTCAGTATTTTGCCATTTCGCGCTTTCAAGTTCGATCGAGATGCATTCGAAAGACTGCATTTTTGATTATCTATTAGGGAACCAATAAGGGAATGGTGTTCACAAAATAAAGAAATGAAAATAGCTGCAGTCAAAAGTATATCACATAGCAGTCTTGTTAGGGAAGCATAGATAATGGAGGATCTATATTAAATCAGTGAATGCTTAGAAAAGTGAATGCTGATTTATCGACCCCATGTTAGTGAAAGCTTACACTCCCGAACACTCAGAACAGCGATTTTTTTCCCAGGGAAAATATTGCTTTTCCAAAAAGGAAAGAAAAAAAACCCTTAAAACATTACACAAAGTGGGGGGCTTTGCCCCCACCCCCCTGATGTGGGGGTCTGTGCCCTCCACACCCCCTACTTAAATATACCAACTCAGAGATTCCAATACAGTGACAAAAATGGCAAAATACTGAAGGCAGCCAAGTGATTTCTTTCCCAGGGAAATAATTTGCTTATATGCTGTTTCGGTATTTTGCCATTTCGCGCTTTCAAGTTCAGTCGAGATGCATTTGAAAGAATGCGTCTTCAATCATCTAATATGGAACCGATAAGGGAATGGTGTTCACAAAATAAAGAGATGAAAATAGCTGCAGTCTTCAAATTTGTTATTTTATATTGTGTGAGGAAAGATTATATTCCATGTTGCTATTATCACATCCATCCGCATATCTCATAGCAAATTACACAGGACAAAGTTCAGAACTTGGTTCTGTTGCACATGTAATATCAATTGATACAATGTCACATTTTGAGTATATGTAATCTCATTTTTATCTTCATAGTATACGTAGGTGTGTATGGCACATGCCGATAAGAATCTCAAATGTGTCATGGGAATGCCCTGCTGCCCTGTGGTTCAAATCCAGAGATGGTGGTGTTTGTGTGAATATAAATGATGTTTAAGGAGTGTATGTTCATGTTAAAAGAAAATAAAGTTGAAAGAAAATATTAGAACTGTAAATTTTTACTACTTATTTCATAATGTTGCCTCAATCTCAGTATTTTTTTTCTTTTCTTTTCATTGTTTGCATGCCATTTAGCATTGCATACTCTAGAGTGGTCATGGTCACTAGCAGTGAACTACAGTTCTCTTCTTAAGGGAAAAAGTGAAAAATTTTATTTTAGACACCTTTTGTAGCACAAACAAGGCTGAAGCCAGTCTGTGGATGTCAGCACTCTGTAAATTACTAAGTGAAGAAATCCCACCTGTCAGGTAAGTATCTCTCTGACATAATGTATACATGAGATGAGAGCAGAGAAACAAAACAGGTGATGCAGGGCTCAAATCCAGTGTATGCAAATGTTTCATGACTGTATTCAGAAAAACTATTTTCACACAATGTTGTGTATGAAATGAACATGCCAAAGTCTGTGATACATGCCAAAAGCTTACCTGTAATCTATGTGAATATGTGATACATAGGTATTTTTGTCACAAACTCACCTGTTCTCATTACTACTATGTGCTGTGGATGTTGTAAGATATGACATTTTTGAAGGTTGATAATGCATAAGAAGTAACATGAGTAATGTGGACATACATGTCCTATATGGTGGAAAAATTATCCATGACACATACAATATATTGTAAACTTTGATGTCATGAGTAATTGTCATTGTATATCGTCTTTCTGAGAAATTGCCATCACATGAAATCCTGGGTATGTGTAGCCTAAATGCTACTTGTGATGGTGCAAGTAGATGTGAAAAGAATGGCAATACCATGCTAATGCTATAACATCTTTGTTCCTTGCTACATATATCCATTCAATGTATTAATTTGGTACTTGTTTTATTCTTTTATGATGTCTTTTTGCATCTGCACTCCAGTTGGCACCATGCAAACATGGTTCAAATCATAAGGACAAAAGTGAAAAAAATTAATTTGAGACACCTTCTGTAGTACAAACAAGCCTGGTGCTGGTGCACAGATGTCAACAATCTGGATACTACTCAGTGAATAAATTCCACTTCTCAGTTTACTCATTGTGGTACAAGGTGTAAGTCAAGTGAGCTTAAAGAAAGAGGACATCTAATGCAGGGTTCAAGCCCAGTTGATAGACTTTTGCAAAGGAGGTCAGTATGCCATTTCCTGCTTGCTATATGAGTCCAATGTAATGTATGTAAAGTATGTTAAACATGACAGTGATGATATATAATGTGGGATACACATGCATATGTGTGTGTACAATATATTTGTTATAATTATTGCATTCTCATGTATCCTAAGTATGTGTTTATGGCAGTATGTGTTATGAAATATGTATATATGTAACTTAACCCACCATGTCTCACTCAGGTCATGCAACTGAGATGTATTTACAAATACAGACACTGCCTTTTACATAAAAATGCAGTTCCCATGACTAAGTAAAGTCACAGACAGACAGGCATCGCTTAAGTATTTCTACATTCAGTCTTAAATTAGTATACCTCAATACAATGCCAATAAGTGAGTTCTCCTGTGTCAGTGACAGTTAATGAGCAAAGTCTAACATTTTATCTTTTTTCAGGTGGTATTACTGAATTTTACCATTGCCTAACTCCCAACGCGCCAATATGTCACAAGTCATGTTATTTTTCTTCCAACCAACCATAATTATAACAACCACCATAAAGCATTTCGATGTTTAACACTGGAACACTTGTCAATATTTTCAGCACCACACATGGCCAGATCTCACTGCCATATTTCACACCTTCTGTGTTCCTTCATATTATCAGCGCCAATGTATCTGATAAGCCATTGCTGTGCTTTCAGTTGTACACATGCAGTTGTCAAAGCTGTGCATCTTTGTGCACAAGCTGTTACACATGAGATCTGAACTAGGTGCCAGTTCAGACTCATATATCTAGCTTGATTTCTGCAGACATGGCTGGCAACAGTAGAGATGTTGTTTCATTCAGGGCACAAAGGTGGAGTGTTGAAGAGTCCAGGATTTTTGTGACAGTTCTCATAAAATGCTATAGTTGAAGGCTACTGCAGAAGGATTATAATGGGTCTGAGTTTAAGGCTGAGGCTTGGAATAGTTTAGCCAAGTTTGTCTCCTGTGCACCTGGCATCCTATGCACTGAGGAGCAATGTCATCACCACTACAGTGATATGAAGAGCAATGTCATCATTACTAAGAGTAATGTCATCACCACTATAGTGATATGAAGGACAATGTCATTACCACTACAGTGATATGAAGATTAATGTCATCACCACTACAGTGATATGAAGAAGTGCAAGCTGAACCTTCTGAGCCAATAGGAGGATTACCTTAGGAATGCAAACAGCCCTCATTTGTATAAGTATACTAACACATCACTTATGTATGCTATGGCATGAATTAGCCAGCGAGCATAGTTATTCATTATGCTTTTATATATATCATATGATCTAAATTTCATATGACTGAAATTCATTTGGCTGAGACCATAATACTGAAATTTCAAAATACTAAAAACTCACTTGACTGAAACTCATAAGACTGAAACCTTATAATGTTAAATTTCAACATACTAAATTGTAAACTATAGACATGCACACTTACAACATCAATGACTAACTCTTTCCAGAACTTAAAAACTACTTACGTATCCTCTTAACAGGAACTGGATGATATAAAACCAAACTAGGTGGGGGAGTACACAACCTACACTCCCCAATGTGGAGGGCTGTGACCACAACACACCCCGAACTATATATACTGACTCCAGGATTGCAATACAGTGGGGAAAAGGGCATATACCTTTCACTTACCTTACAGTAGACTACACACTCCCACTAAAAAGTTTTTTGGCTTTTCCCAGTTAGAGGTCGCCACAGAGGAACTCCGGTCCTCTCATGATTGGCAGTGGATTTTTACGGTGCCAAGTTGCCAGCCCAATGCCCAACCTTCAAAGAAGGCACACCCATTCACGCTCGCACCTACCTGCATGTCTTTAGTGTCACTCGACCGTGGGTAGGACATACAGATTCCACACAGAAGGCACTCCAGCCAAGAATCGAACGGCAAAACCTCTTGCTGTGAGGCAACAACGTTAACCACTGCACCACCATGGCTTACAGTCTACACACTCCCACTACTTTGTTGAAATTTAGCATTGTAAAATTTAATTCTTATGAGTTTCAGTCAAGTGAGTTTTCAGTATTTTGAAATGTTGGTATTATGGTCTCAGTCAAATGAATTTCAGTCAAATGAAATTTAGATCATATGAAGCAGATCCATATATATCTATATATATCTATATCTATCTATATCTATCTATCTATATATATATATATATATATATATATATATATATATATATATATATATATATAGGTCCCCTTCCCATGGACAACATTTCATAAATTCGAAGACCATATGGCCGAGACCATATGATCGACTTTTGAAGTGTCTACCATGCAGAATGGCCATCTCCATACAGTATGGAATAGAAAGATTTCCATCTTCTGCACTGTAGTACAATCTTGGAGTTGGTATATTTAAGTTTCAGGGGGTGTGGGGGTGGAGCCCCTCACAGGGGATGCAGGGAGTCTTGCCCCCCCTGCTAGCAGTGTGAAGGTAAGTGATTGTTGTGTTTTTTTTTACATGGTCGACATTTCAAAAGTCAGTCATATGGTCTCAGCCATATGGTCTTCGACTTTATGAAATGTTGACCATGTAAAGTGGACCCAAATATATATATATATATATATATATATATATATATATATATATATATAGGTAGATAGATAGATAGATAGACAGATAGATGGGTCTACTTTAAAACACTGAAATTTCATAACACTGAAATTCAAAACAGTGAGACCATAACATTGAAGATACAAAACACTAAAAACCCAAAACAACGAAACCTAAGAACACTGAAACTTTGCTTCATAAGATTGAAAACTACAGTGCACATGTAAATAACATCCCCTCCAGCTATAACAACACTAAACTTGACACACTTCTCACTATGTTTCTACAGGGGGGCAAGCCCCCCACACCCCCTTAAATTAAATATACCAACTCTGAGACCACACTACGGTGGAAAAAAGTTAATTTCCTAACCCCACTGTAGCATGATCACCATACAGAACGTAAACATATGATTGCGTTGCTTTCATGGAAATTAAGTTAATGTTCTGAGAAGTGCTGGGAGAAGTGAGTAGGGGCAAAAGTATTTATTTTGTCAATCTGTACGTGTTTTTAGGCTATACAGGAAAGTGATTTAGACATTATGTTTGCATTCTGTATGGTGATCGCAATACAGTGAGGTTAGGAAATTAACTTTTTTCCACTCTGGTGCGATCTTGGAGTTGGTATATTTAATTTACAGGGGGTTGGGGGCAGAGCCCCCCATATGGGGGGTGCAGGGAGCCTTGTCCCCCTGCAGAAATGTAGTAAAAAGGGTGTTTGTTAGTTTGGTGTTGTTATAGATGGAGGGGATGTTATTTACATTTGCGTTGCAGTTTTCAGTATTATGATGCATACTTTCAGTGTTCTGAGTTTTTGTTGTTTTGGATTTTCAGTGTTTTTGGATTTTCATGTTATGGTCTCAGTGTTTTGAATTTCAATGTTCTGAAATTTCAATGTTTTAAAGTAGACCCATATATATAGTGTCTATATTATATCAGTGAATGCTTAACTTAGCGAACGTTGTATAATCAACCCAAATATGTCGAAACACCAAAAGTCTGAACACATGGAACAGCGATTGTTTCCCCCCCAAAAAAATCACTGCTCTGTAAAAAAAAACAAAAAAAACCCCCACAAAATAAAGTGGGCCCCCACATCCCCCTACTTAAATATACTAACTCCGAGATCACACCACAGTGGAAGAAATGGCAATGTCCCAAAAATGGCCCAGTGATTTTTTTTCTCTGGGAAAAAAATCGCTGTTCCTTGCTTTCGGGATTTCACCATTTCGAATAAAAAGGGTCAATTAAACAGTGTTCGCTTAGTTAAGTGTTCGCTGATTTAATAGGAACCCTCTAAATATGTGTGTGTGTGTGTGTGTGGGTGTTATATATTTATATATACACACACACACACACACACACACACACACACACACCCACACACACACACACACACACACACACATATATATATATATAATTTTTTTTTGATCTGTGCTGTACAGCTGCAGCAGAGATAGCATAAAACTGTGAGGCACATCAGTAGTGACTAACTCTCCTCAAAGAGGCACGTGGTTAGTATGCATCAGGTCTGAATGCAAGGAAAAGAAGTATTCTCAGTCCATCACACTCTATCTTCTTGATCAGACATACCTCAACTTTTATATCAAGCCTACATGCCTGCTACAATAGTTCTTATTATTGCATTAGGCAGTGAGATGAACTGTGTGTGGGTTCAATACCCAAACCCAGGCATTACATTTTTGCACAAGATAGTATTTATAACATATTAGCTTTAATAATGGATAGCATTAGCAATTCAGTTTTTGCAAATGTAGTTATTAACTTTGAAAGCATATGTCTACTACAGTACAGTTAAATATATGATTCATTGTGCTTGATTTAGTGTATGAGATATTAATGCCTTCCCATCATATCTGTAAGAGGCCAAGGTGTACTTACTTTTTTCTCATATTGGTTTATGTTCTGAATCAATAAAAGTATTAAAATAATATGACATCCCATTGAACTAATTATCTCTTTTTTGCCTCCCTCCACCTTCTTTCTTTCATGCACACACGTGTGTGTGTGTGTGTGTGTGTGTGTGTGTGTGTGTGTGTGTGTGTGTGTGTGTGTGTGTGTATATATATATATATATGTGTATATGTGTATATGTATATATATATATATATATATATATATATATATATATATATACATATATATACATTTCTGCTGAAAACAAATGTCCATCAGCACAGAGAGTTACACCACAACTGACTGTAGTGGCACCGCCACAGGCAGCACAGACACAGCTAGCACATCAGGACTGGTGTAAGGCATTATTGAGAAAGGCGTTGGTGCCTGAATCAGCAAGATTGAAAAGGTCCTGCATCGTATTGCCAAAAGTGATGACTCTCCACATTCCTGAAATTGTGTGTAAAATACTACATGTATGTTGTGAACAAGTGGATAGGTATGGCACTCTCCCATCACCCCCCTGCAAAAATGTATTCTTTCCCCTCTGTCCTACCTCTGTTTAACATTCCCATTTTCACCACTGTTCTATCAACCCCTTATTTCTCATGTTTAATCTGGTCAGAAAATAAAATCACACAAAACACACATGGCCGTACATGGCCTGTCTAAAAGCCTTCACTTTTTTGTCCTCAGCATTTGCACAGTGTTTGGTATCACCCACCAATGAAGTATGAGGGTGAAAGCCATTTAACTTCCTGTGGTAAAAGCTGAAGATTTTTAGTTTCAGCTGCAATAGACCAGTTACACCCACAAAAATGTGTTTAAATCTGTTGCACTATGGGAATACAGAGTAAAGGCAGACTAAAGGCACCACTGTGAAACAGTTACTGTAACAGTTCCTGGACTTCTGGATATGATAAACTAGAAGTTCCTATATAATGCCCTGTCTGTAGTCTGATGTTTTTTTCATAGTGTCATGGGTTCAATTACAGCTGCAGGTCATATTATTATTTTATGACATTTTATATTCCTATCATATGGTTAACTGCAAACATCTGTCTCCCTTTCCAACATTTTAGTAAAATACCACTGGAAAAGTGCAGCAAGAAAGTGTTTGCAAAAACATCCCATTCCCAACAGGGACACTTAGTAAAACACCTTTACCCTGCTTAGGTCTTATTGTTGGTTGTACTCTCCTATCCCCTCCTTTCTCCTTGTAGAAAACTCTTTATTGCACAGAGCATGACTGATTAATAATGACAAAGTAAGTGAAAGCAACGCACCATACAGATGGTCCTACATGTCCTAGAAAATATACGGTTGTTATTCATCTCTCCATCTCTCTTTCTCTCTGTTCACCACTTCTGCTTCAGTAAGTTGTCACTGCCCTTCAATTGTGTGATTTAAAGTGTGTGATCAAGAGCTCCTTTGTGTTGTGATGAGATAATGTGCAGATCTATGCACTGATTTTTGCATAATTTCAAGGATTCTAATCCCGGTTAAGTATTACTGACTGCTTCTAATGCAGTCTTTTATGTGTGGCTGTTATCTACATATTGTTATAAGCCAACATTATACTGCTTCTGTCATGAGCTACTCGGTCCCTGCCTTCCTCTCTTCCATCTATGCGTCTTCTCTCCTCTCCTCGGTGTCATTACTCTTCTACCTCTTCCACCTCTGTATTAGTGCAATGTCTGGTGCTTAGGCTCACTGGGAGTACACAGGTTATACTCAAATCCTGTGAGTTTTTGCCTTTGGACTCTCATGCCTTTCCCACTGCTATATGCAGTCAGGCTAATCTTCTGTTGAACAAGCTGAAGAGTTGAATGTACAGCGTACAGTTGTCATGAGTGTGATGAAGAGTAATATAGATATTTTCCTTTCCTATAATCGGTTGTCATATTTGAACTGTGTAGCGGTAATTCCTATGTGGTGTGTTTAGGTAATACTCAGCTTTCTAGATTTTTTATTGGAATACTGTTGAGGTGTAAATCCAGATGTATGCCAAATTACATATGAATGTTTGGTACGACTCCTGTGGGTGTAACTGTTGGCTACACCTTTCCTTAACACGTCATTATCCTGCTGCTGTATTAATGTGCTGCTCCATGTTGTAAAGACTGTATTGTACAGATCTTGTCTGAATCATTATGATGATATATCAAAGAGTGACACAACACAAATACGTGCAGAAATGAACCTTCACGAATTTCATAGTATGTCTGTATGTGTATTCCTAACACCAACCGTCTACCTCTTCCCACCCCTTCTGAGCCATCAAGTAAACATCTTTGATTCAAAACTATTTCCATAAGGCATGTTTCCACCAGCAATAACAGGCTTGGTCCCTCATCTGTATCCTAATACACCTGCAGCATTCATTATATCTATGCTATAGGTGTGTTATAATACACCTGTAGCATAGATGTAATAAACAAAGAACTGCAACTTTCATGACAAATGTGTAAATCATGACACCTGAAACATGACCATAAGACATATATGTTCTGTATTACATCAGATTCAGATGGTTGCATTTGTATACTGCTTATTTGCATGAAAGTTGGCAGAGAACAGCATAGATTACTGCTAATTCTCATTATAAGTTAAACACCTCAAAATATGATTATGCATATGCTAATACCTTTCCATCAACAGCACAAATTAGGTTGCCAGTGCTACACCTCAGAGAGTAAAAGCATATTTACAACAAATAATTTTTTTGTTTATTTTGTACTACATCTATATGTCTTTAATGAATTTTGAAAACAAGGTATCTGGATTTCAGAAGAGTGATGTTGACTAAATTAAGTCAGTCTGTTACTGTATGTCTGCACTCCAGTGCTTACACTTGCAACTGTGTCACAATGTTGGGTAACATATCCACACATAATCTGTCACTGTTCTGCGGTACACTGTCATGTTTAGAGGTTGTATGTTTGTATTGTCATGAGACAAAACAAGTGACAGTGACACTGTAAATCTTCCTCAATACCATTCCCATGCAATCAGTCAACTGGCAGGAATGCTTGACTGATAATCCACTGCTTTACAATTGTGATTGTCATTGACATCCCTCCCATACTGTGAAGCAGGTACATGTCCTTCACAGAAATGCAATGTACATGAATGACAGTATATAAATCTTAGCAGAGAAGTATGTCATAGCATGCAACAAGCACATTATTGTTATGCTGGTGTATCCACACACATGCAGTTGTCCTAAAACCTATTATGCACAGTAAAAATGTTCCTAATAGCGAAGTCTTACTAAGCACAAATGTGTACTTTCACATTGGTAAAATCAGATTTTTCTGTGGTGCTTTCAAATTACTCTATGTTCTCTAGATTTTATATCAAGATAGGAAGGAGGTTCAGTTCTCACTATGGGGAAATTGTGTCGGGGAGGGTTCTAACAACAAATAAGTAAAGCCTCAATGTCAAATGTGCTATGGGCACTTTTACTCAGGAGAATACATTTCATTTTGGACACAGCACCCTCTGCACTTTAGCCCATTTTTAACAGAAACACCCTCCATGCAACACACTGAAGAGGTGGTGCATGCAACTTATACTGTGTTCTTTAGATTATATAACTAGATAGGCAGGACATTCAATCCCCACCCAGGGGAAATTGTGTATGTGGGTACAATATCAGGTACATATAGTTTTGTGAACAGATATATCAATTTCCAGTCATAGGGAAACGTTAACATGGGCAAGTATTCCATTATTGTCTTATCCCACAAACATCTTTTCTGCAACACACTGTTGAAGTCATCATGTCAAAAGTGCACTATCTCCCATTAAGGGACAGATTTCTCCTGTGGCACTTGTGAGTTATGCTACATTAGGTAACTAGATAGGTAAGAGGTTCTATTCTCACTGCGGTGAGCTTGTGTGTTTGTGAGCTGGGAGTCTAGTAACACCTTACTGTCAAATGTACTGTGTCTACTTCCACTCAGGCAAATGCATTTAAAGCTGGATACAGTTCCCTCTGCACTTTATCCCACTTTTACCACCAACATCTTCTCTGTAACACACTGATGAGGTCATCATGTCAAAAGTCTGCTTTCTCCCATTAAGAGTAATTTTTTCCTGTTGCACTTACAGCTAATACTGGGTTCTTTAGATTGTGTAACTAGTTAGGTAGGTAGTTCAAGTCTGACAGTGATGAACTTGTGTGCCTGTATGGCTCTAGTGTCAGGAATGTAAAGTTTCAACAACAGATGTGCTGTGTCCACTTCCAGTGAGGAGAAAAGGTTAAATCTGGACACAGCTCTCTGTGCAGTTTATCCCACATCTAACACTAGTGTGCAACACACTGATAAGGTTATCCTGTTAAAAGTGCTCTCTGTCCCCTTACAAGTCACACTTGTCCTGTGGCACTTGTGGTTAATACTGTATTCTCCAGATTATGTAACTTAGATAGATAGGAGATCCAAATCTTACAGTGGGAAACTTCTGTGTGTAGCTTTAATTTCAAGTACATATTGCTTCCTCATAAGACATGCTGTATCAGCTTCTAGTCAGGGGAATATTTTAATATGTGACAAGATGCCTTATCCCCTTATCCCCCTTTTACTACAAATATCTTCCCTGCATCGCACTGATGAGGTCATCATGTCAAAAGTGCAGACTGTGCTCTTACAAGTCAGAGTTTTCCTGTGACACTTGTGGCTAATTATTTGTTCTATAAATTGTGTAATTAGATAAGTAGGGGTTTGAATTCAACATTGGTTAAGTAATGTGAATGGGTGTGCTGTCATGTACAATTGCGTCCATGACACCTCTTATGTAAACTTCCACTGAAGAGGCATATTTTCACTGGGGAGAAATACCAAAAAATAACCAGTTTTTGAAACAAAATCCTTACATCATGCTATCAAAAATGAACTACATCAAGGTGATTGTATGAGTTATTATACTGTCTGGCAGTTGGCTAAGAGGATTAAGAAGCCGTTTCCTGTGGTCCAGTAGTACATTGCCTAACTGTGTGACTCTGACCAAGTCAATTAACAAGACACAGCTCCCCAGCTGAGTCTGAAAAGGGTCTATGGAGTTCAGTGCTCTACCCTAGAAAATAAATAAGTAAATTATTCTGTGGTGCTGGCTGTTGATACTGTGCTGTCTAGACTGTGAAAGTACAGAGAGATGAGATTTGAACCCAGCAATGATTGATTACTGTGCTATGTTCCTGTGCACTTCAATCACCTTCATGCACTTTTAGAAGAACATCAACGTATGAAAGAATGGCCCATTCACATGTGCACTGTCAAAATTGTAAAACACAATCTCGTGTAGTGAGTGTGATTCAGGCAGTGTTCTGTATATTATGATCTTAGGTATGTTTTTTATATACATGCATATATATCAATCCAGGATATATTTTAAATAGGGGTGAATTGGTTTACTTATGTTCATAAAGTTGTTACAGAAATGTTTTAAATGTTGAATGTACCTTTAAATGTTTAATGAGCTGATGATGTCACTGAGAGAGTTTTTATATATTGTAGCATTTGTAACTTTTGTTTGTCTGAAGAAGTTCACTCATTGGCAGTGTTCAAAAGCGCTTACCTTTATTTTGTCTAAAGTGTTTTGGAGTATACCCTTGCCTTTGTCATTTTTCCAGTTTGTATCAATATGTCTTGGAATGTGCAGGCAGGTAACAATGTTGTCAGCCATCTATTTGCTGTGTACATGTATGGTTTGGGATTCATATTACAGTGATTTCTGCTCATTTGTCACACAGAAATGCTTTATTGGATAATGATAATGCCATGGGATGACATTTGGCTTTCCCATGATAACTACTAAGTTTTTTCCTGTGGTATGAGGACATGAGACATTGTTCTGTATGCTGTTGCTTTCTTAAGGCATGTGTTTAAATCCATGATGATCCACACATTGTGCATGATTGCCATTCTCCCATCACAGTGACAAATCATTATATATCATGTGTTTGGGTCTACCTAGTAGCTGGCTATGTTGTCTGCTGCTGGATCAATGTTGTGTGAGAAAGACACATATAGCAATAGTCTTTTAAAGAAATTACAGGCACACATATCCCTTGCAGCAAAAACATGATGTCATACCTTCAAAAACCAAAATATCTCACAATTGTAGCACCACTTACACTGTGGCATGTTCATTCTTCAGTATCCTGTAGTTTCTTTTGTCACATTGTCAAGTGTTCAAAGCCCACATTGGCCGACTGTAAGCATTGTGTGTTCTAATGCTGTTATTCATGAATGATATGCACAGATGTTATACTATGTACAATCACCGTGGGAGAAATCTCCCCTAGCCCTTTTATTTTATACAAATTGCAACATAATCATATGATGTGATGACGTCTCATGTAGATAGAATCTCGCATCTTTGTTAAGACTTCCACTGTGGCACATGATTCATAAATATGTTGGTAATCAATAAACTTACATAGTTTGCTGTTCAGTTCCAGCAAAGGGCAACATTCTATGAATGTATTCTCATCACACAAACAACACTGCATGAAGATATTATTCTTATCTTGTACTTTGGAGAAATAAATATAAAGTCATTTTGAAATATCCTGCCAGGGAAACAGTTGTACTGTGAATGTCATGGTATGAGTGCTCCTATGTCATGCATTCAGTAATGACTTGTATAGCATATCTACAAAGATACAGTGTGTTTCAATTCTGGACAATGTTGTTTTACAGGACAACAGGAACAGCTTTCTTGGACAAGAAGCATTGATATAGCAATGCTCACAGTTGTGTGAACATTAACAAAGTTATCTCATTGCCATCATTTTGACAAATTATCCTCAAATGTACTTTATTACTTCACACATTGATTTCCTTTATTTGTGACAAGAACCAGTGTCATGCCATGCAGCATATGCAGTCAATACACAGATGTACAGAGTGCCTAGTAAGATAGGCAGGAGTTTGAATTTGGTAGCATCTGTCTGTCAGATAACTGTGTCAGACAAAGAGTGGTTTAGACAAAGGAAGTATTTATGACACAGTCAGAGGGCAACAGTTTTAAGGCATCACCCTTCAAGGTAGGGGAAGCAGTGAAGTGATGTGAGTCCTTCAAATATGATCACAGTGTGCCTGTTTCTGTGGTGTCACAGGTTGATACTCATCTTTCTGATATCTGTCCTGGCATATATTCGAGTCTGGTAAAATAGAACTGTTTAGTATGTCATTGCTTGTTCACAGACATCACTTAATTTCCAAATATGACTGCACTGTATTTATGTTCCTCCAAACAGTTATTTATCACTGTAATTGTTTTCTTTACACTGTACAGCTTTATAGGATATGAAGACTTGCATAAATGTATTCCTGTATGGCTTGATGCCATATCATCATAAAGTGTGTCTGGTCCTATGTTCGGACACTTTCTTTAATCTTAGCATGTGAGTGAGTGTGAGTGTGTATGTGTGTGTGTGTGTGTGTGTGTGTGTGTGTGTGTGTGTGTGTGTGTGTGTGTGTGTGTGTGCGTGTGTGTGTATATGTGTGTGTGTGTGTGTGTGTGTGTGTGTGTGTGTGTGTGTGTGTGTGTGTGTGTGTGTGTGATGGTATGAGCAAGTATTTGCTGAATATGTGTGTATGTCTACATGAACACAATCAAGCACTGTTCTAGCAGTAAGTCCGGACATATTGGACAGGTATGAGCCATGCATGGTAAACTGGTCAGTTCTCTATCACCCCCAACTATGAGAACTACCTCTGCCAGGAGTCACACTGTTCCATGTCCCTGGCTAGAATTTGGGGTGCTACCCGAATGGTGTGTGATGTGGATAGAAGTTAGGGTCAGGGTTAGGTTCAGGGCTAGATATAGTGTTTTGCATTTGTGATGGTGCATGCATATGTGTCCTAGTGTTTTGTCTAGTAGTACTGTTAGGGAAAGGGGTTTTTTGGAAATTAATGTGTAGTGTTATGGGGTAGAGACTGGAGCACAGTTATGGTTAGCACATGTGAGTAAAGTGAAATGGGGAGGAGGGTGAAGCAAACAAATAATAATAATAATAATAATAATAATAATAATAATAATAATAATAATAATAATAATAATGACATTCCCCTGGTCAGAAAAGGGTTGGATATATATTTTTATTTGTATTATGAGGGGGATTGTACTTTCATATTTTGCTCATGGTTTTGCCAGTCATGAGGTAACATACACAACCCACAGTAGTAAAAATAAAAAATTGGACCCGATCCCTTTACCATATATATATATGTGCGCACACACACATGCACACACACACACACACACACACACACACACACACACACACACACACACACACACACACACACACACACACACACACACACACTCACACACACACACACACACACACACACACACACACACACACACATACAACAATAGATAGACAGACATATTTAGATAGCTTGACAGATATATACAAATATATAGACAGATATAATACAAATATATATGTAGGGTTCGATGATGTTTCATCAAATACATTTGACTGAATCACATAAGATCAAAAAATGATTGATAGCACATTTAACTAATCATTGTTATGTTAGTCAATAAGTAATCTTAGTTTGCGTTGAGTAGGCCTCCCCATAAATTGACACCTCCTTATCTCATTTGCCTCTTACATTAGTATTCCAAAGTATTCATCCATAATTCAACACATACAGTACAGTAGCATATAGCTTATTCTGCACAGTCTGTGTAACCCTCTTTAAGGTAACTGACTCGGTACTTTCCTCCGTAAAGTAACTCATTTTGTTACATACAGATTAGTTTTGTATTAACTGTCAATCCCTAAATCACTGGATATTTATGGAAGGACAGCCCTCTTGTTCACCGTCTGTTGTCAGCTGTTTAGAACTCGGCGTCCTCAGGCAGTGTAGCAATGACCTTATGCTCAAAAATAGAAAAATAATACTCAGTACAAATAATTCCTTTTGTGAGGGATGCAGCTGTTTAGTTTGCACAATTAATTTTACACTGAGGACATAAGAAAATCCTTACTAAAGCCATCTAGAACTATAAAAATTAGCCCCCAGTAACAATCCAAGTTATGCCCTTCATACACACCTACAATAATGAGCTATCAACTATCTATTCATGTCAAATCCAGTGCTCCAAGCCACTGTACTAATAAAAGTGTCTTAGGGTAAGTGATTTTGTAGTTAGGCACAGATTCTCCACTCACAAGGCTGGACAAACATAAGGCTAATGTGAGCTGTCTTTCAGGAGCTAGGAGTTCAGACATCACAAGGGTCTTAAGGACTTTTTCACAAGACAAATATGACTATGATATGGCAGCAGTCCATGAGGGAGTGAATTATTTGGGGTGTAGATTTCTATATATTTTAAAATGTGCTGTAGGTTAATCTCCTTGTAAACTGTTCTAATTCAAGTAAAGCATATTCCAAGTTGGCTCCTCAATTTGGAATAAAATTAAGCATAAATTGTAATAATTTAACCTCAGAGATTTTCTTGGTTAAAGTTAAAAATGTTGAAGTTAATCATTTGCATCCCAAATGGCTAAACTAAAGTAGTTGAAAGACCATTTCATTAAAACACCTGTTGTTTGAATATCACACAATAAATCACCCAAGGCAAAATGTTTCAAAAATACTTTGGCAGGGTGAAGTATGTGGGAGGCTTTGCACCCACCACTTATTTAAATATTTAAACTCCATATTTGCACAACTCAGGGGGAAAAAAGTGAAAACACCACACAGAGGGAATAACTTTCAGAGCATAAACAGAAACAGCACCAACAGCAGTTATGAAGAGGTAGCCCCAGTCACCAGGAAAATGTTCTTCACACATTTCTGCACATTCTACTTACTGAACAAGGTGCAGCTATGCCAGATGCAACGAAATGAACTTTCAGTCAAATGGTCATTCTACTACATTGTCTTTTATCATTTCAACACACTGAGGTACAGTCAATGAAAGTGCAATTCAATCAAATGACAGATTTCCACATATACACAAATATATATATATAAATATTTATTAACTTTTTTTAACTGGGAAAGTCTAACTGGGCAGTGGAGGCCTGGGGAGAAAAGCTTCACAGTTACAAATTTACTGAATAACTGTACAGAAATTGAGACAAGACAAAGATAAAATAGCTTTGTCATATAAATTAAGGTATGAAGAATAAACATTCACAATTCTTTGACAGTGCATTTACTGGGTCTATATTATATTAGCAAACCCAGTGAACTGCGAACGCTATATAATCGACCCACAATCCCCGAAAACCCAAAATGTCGAACACATAGATCAGCAATTTTTTTTCCCAGGGGAAAAAAAATCGCTGATCCATAAAAAAAATCCAAACACAAAATAAAGTGGGGGGCTTCGCCCCTCACACCCTCCCTAGGAAAAAAAATTGCTGTTCCGTTCTTTTGGAATTTTGCCATTTTGCATAATGACGTTAGACAAAACAGCATTCGCAATTTAATGCATTTGCTAAAATATTTATTGATATGGTATTTAGTTATAATTATAAAGTAATCAGGCATAATGAAATTGCTAAATATTGACTATATAAAATGTAGTACCAGGCTACGATAATAGTACGTGAAGGTGCTGTGCTGATGTGAGAGGTGGTTAAAATATGGGTTGGAGTGGGGTACAGGATAAGGAGAAGAAGGCATTAGAGTGGAGGAGTATGAAGGGTAGTGGAGGAATAGATGAGACTCAGAGAGACTGTGTGTTGAGAGAGAGCTAGGAGAGAAAAAATAGAAACAGGTGAGAGAGGGAAATGAGAGAAGAGTGAAGTACAGGGGAAGGACTTGAAATGAGTTATAGGTTAAGATTGTCCTGGGGATGAGGAAGTGAAGGACCATGAGTCTATTAGGTGTTGGTTTAACTGTTGCTTGAAAGGCTTGGCTTGGGAATATGTCATAAGGGTTGAGGGATAGAGTTCCACACTTTTGATACATAACAGGAGAAGAGAGAGTCGTGCTAGGTTTTTGGATTTGGTCACGTTTAATAGTAGTTTGTCACCTGAGCAGAATACTTTATTTGGTATGTAATGTTGGAAAATATGGGTCAGACCTGGGCATTTCTCTGGGGTATAGTGCAATAGTTAGTTGGGAGCACTTTATGAAGTTAGGGAATTCTATTTGCATTTTTTTACAGACATTTCTCATAGGAATATTCTGTTATATTGTTTGTTATTGGAACTTTTATTAGAATTTTTTTTTCTTTTTTCTTTTTGACAAACATTATTATCAACAACTCATTGTGGTAGCTGTGAGTTCCTTTACACCTTTGTTTGTCAACCTTGTCTTAAGTTGGTATCAAAGAGTATTTTTTTTCCTAAGTGTAAAATGTTTTCTTCCATTTTATTTTTCAGAGGAGTTTCTTGAAAGTGGGACAGCAGTGGGCTTTATATGTTAGATTAGAGGCAAATTTTGTTATATTTTAATAACACTGTTTAAATTATTGTGATTGTAGTATTGGTAAGTTAATGAAGATAGGATAAGTGTATAATAGACTAGGAAGAAGATATGTGCTAGCTATTTGTTTTCTGGCAGTTTCATTGAGGAAAGACTTTATCTTATACTATATTTAGTACTGAGTTTTTAATGAGTTTTCTGACTGTTTCTGCTATATAAATGTCAAATTTTAAGTTCTGTTCTATGGTATATCCTAGGAGTTTGATATGGGTGACTGTTTCAATAGGGGGACTGTTAGACGAGTTTCGAGAAAAAAATTATTTTCTGCCATTTTATTGCTTGGAGGTAAACATGAGCAATTTCATTTTTAAGGATTTAAGATTGAGCAATATTTCATTAGAAAAAATAAATTCTTGAGTGAGTTTTTGAAGTTGATCAAGGGTCTTTGCAGAACAGATCAGGATTGAGTCAGCTAGAATTTATGTTATTGAAGCTTGTTTACTGGGTTTATGCAGATCATTTATGAAAATAGTAAAAATAAGGGGTTCCAAGATGGATCTCAGTGGAGCATCTGTGGGTACTGTGAGAAAAGTGGAGGTTTTAGACTGCCATTTGACTGCTTGTTCTCTGTTAGATAGCCATAGGTAGCTACTGAATCATGCAACGGAAGGTGGATTAAGTCCTAAAGATAAAAGTCTAGTAAGAAGGATGAGATACAATATCAAGGGCCTTTGGGAGGTCAAGAAGTATGCAGAAACTAGGTCTCCAGCATTTCCATGCTGGTTTATGGTGATTTCAAAGTTGAGGAGGGCAGTTTTAGTACTGTGTTGTGGCCGGAAACCATTCTGGGTGGAAATGAGTAGTTTGTGGTCTACTATAGAGCTAACAGGTTGATTATGAGTACATTTTTTGAGAATTTTGGATGGGGGGTAGGATAGCTATAGGCCTGTTTTTGATGAGCTTGATTGATTTGGCACCTTTGTGTAGTAGTAGTATGTATGATTTTTTTTTTCAGTATTGGGAGATATAACTTTCTTCGATAGACAGGGTTGATTAGGACTGATATTAGATAGGCTTTGGAGTCAGCTGCAGTTTTGAGATATTCACCCATAAGGTTGTCTTCAGCAATTGTTATAGGTTTTAGTTTGAGTACATTTTTTTTTTTTTTGATGGAGGATGTAGGGACAAGTTTTAAGGTAATGGTAGATAAGTTGTTAGCATTATTATGGGTGTCTGTGGGGGTGGAGGTTTGTTTTTTATTAGAGTAGCAAATAATTGAAAGAAATGTAAGTTAAACTGGTTATCTGTAGTTTCTGAATTGTTAATGGTGATTAGAGGTGGCTGTGTGGTTCCGCCAGGGCTTTTAATTTGTTTATAGAAGAAATGATATGACCACAAAGTTCAGAAAAAACAAAAAAGGAAGTGAAGACTTCTGAAGCAGTCCAGGTTACCAAGGATGAAAGGACTTAATTGTTTTATAATAAAGTTGTTTGGTGGTGGCAGCTCTGGAGTCTTCACTTCCTTTTCTGTTTTCTGTTGTTTATTGAAAACCAAAACATTTTGTGTTACTTTGGTTAGAGTTTTGTAGGTTGGTCTAGAAATATATTTTTTCTGATTTTATTAGGTGTTTTACTTTGTTTTTGAGCCATCTGCACCTTTGGATATTGTATTCAGTTTCGTTTTGCTTCCATTTTGCCCAGGCTCTATTCTTTTCTTTCATTATTAGTTTTGTTGGTCTAGTGAGCCGGGGGTGGGGGTCGTCAGAGCAGAGTTGAACTTAATCATTCTGTTTCTTATTGTAGCAAGGTTATTGGGTATATTTAGGGATGTAAAATTAAAATGGGGTGTGGCCTCATCAAGCTGGAGTGTTTTCAAGCTGGACCGGTTGACAGATTTCAGGGTTGATATGTAGGATATGTGAGCTAAAGTTGGTTGTATTTCGGGTTGGATTAAAGTGATGACATTTTTTGAGGTTGGTATCATTTCTGATGTGTGTAGATAGTCACTAAGAGTATTTGAGAGTGACTCTGAGGCACATATATTGGTTGCCTTATTGGTTAGGATCCAGTAAAGAGTGCTTTGTCTGTTACTATTTTTATTATACCTTGGAGGGGTGCTGATGAGTTGACTGAAACCATAAAGGATGATGCTAGAGCTGGAAGTGTCATTGTTTATTATTAGCCAGTCATTAGTAAAATCACATTGTATTAGGATTTGTTGGGATATGTTGTTGGATGCCCATAACAGAAGTTCTTCTAGATAATTTGCCTGGTAAATGTATACTGCTAGAAAGGTTACATTTTAGTGATTGCTTATTTTTAGCATGGCCATAAGAATTTCAACATTTTCTATACTGGGAGGAGTGAGTGGATACTGAGATTTAAGGTCTATTTAAAGATTATTTAAACACAAATAATGCTAATATGTCACTATAAAGACACTAATATCTACCAACTGACCCTGACCCTAACCCTAACTCTAAGGTCCGTCACTATCGCACACTCACCTGACCCGCGCCCTAAACCTAACTCACTTAAACCACCCCTAACCCCAATATTTGTCACTATTGCATACATGCCTAACCTGCGCCCTAACCCTAACTCACTTAAACCGCCCTAACCCTAAAATAAAACCAACCGCACACTTACCTGACCCCAACGCATGACCTAACACCACAGGGCTAACAATAGCAAAGCCACAATGACATCAGTATGTCTATTTTGTGTTTTCAGGATTTTGAGTTTCAGGATTTTGGTCTTTCAGGATTTTGGTCTTTCAGGATTTTGAGTTTTCAGGATTCTGAATTTTCAGGCTTTTGGTTTCAGGATTTTGATTTTCAGGCTTATGATGTTTCAGGCTTCTGAATGGGAACCATATATATATATATATATATATATATATATATATATATATATATATATATATATATATATATAGATATATAGATATATAGATTCACTTCATAATATTGAAATACTGAACTATTGAGTTTCAGTATCTCGAGACCATGAAGCAGAAAATCCATATCATCGAAACCACAAAACCGTGAAACACAAACCCGCGAAAACACAGAGTACACACTACACAACACATACAAACACAAACACCCATACCTCCCAACACTCTAAAAAAAGGCAGCACAACACACATGCACACAACTAAACAAACATTCACACCAGCCCCCCTGCACCCCATGTGATTGGCTGAGCCCACCACAACTCCCCTACTAATATATATGAACTCCAAGGTCACACTACACTCCATAACACAGACAACCCAGCACCACACATTCCACACCCCCCCAGCACAAACACACATCACATACACACAGACACCACCACTCCCAACACTAACACACTCACATTTTTACCTACCTACCCTAACCCACACCTAAAACTCTCAAACACACTCAAAAACACACATACCCTCCCCAAAACCCTAAAAAAAACAACACTTACCTAGCGCCCTATCCATACCGCAGGTTCAACATTTCAGATTCAACATTTCCGGGTTTGTGATTTCCATCCGTTTGACTTTATGGTCTTGAGATACTGAAATTTGATATTTCAGTATTTCGAGATTATAAAGTGCTTATATATATATATATATATATATATATATATATAATATATATATATATATATATATATATATATACATATATAAAATATATATATATATATATATATATAATATATATATATATATATATATATATATAGAGAGAGAGAGAGAGATAAAATCAGGAAATGTGCTTTAGTCTGTTAAAATTGATGTAGTAAAGACTGCTCTAAATGGAAAATTGAAATAAATTTCTGACAAAATGTTTTCTCTGATGGCTTTATCACCACCACCCATTCAGGGAGAGTACATGTAAGTCATGGTGCTCTGTATTATCCTTTGATTGTTTTAATATCAAGTTGCTACAAATTCTATAAACAAACACCATAAAAGCACAAGATTCCCAGTTATCAAAAAGATACAAAAAGTAATAAAAAATAAACCATAAACTCCATTAGAATGGCCACTAACAAAATTTATATTTTCAGTATCCTAGTTCTTAAAATCTATCGAAAAACTTTAATACTGACATGTAATCCTTTCTCCTGGTGAAGGGAGAAGATAGCCCTAATCATATCTGCTGGATGAGCAGTGCCCTTCCACACATCCTAACAATCACAACCCAGCAATATGGACATGAACACAGACTTGGCACTCAAAGGTAATTTACACTAAAATAGAATGAAACAAGACTTCATTATCCAGTTCACCATAAAAAAATTCTTTTTTACACTCTACACCTCTGGTGTATCTCCTCCTCCATTTATTACTGGAGAATAATTCATACTTAAGTCTTAATTTCAATTCACAGTCCTGAAGAGAGACAGAGAGAGAGACGTTCTATATATTCAATATCGCTATCCAAAATATGCCTTTAAAATTTTGCAGCCTTGGTACTTCTCAATATATGAGTTCTATATTTTTTCTATAAGCAGTAACAATGCTCCTCTTTTTTGTCCCTCTGTATACTGGTGTAATAATTATCTCCCCCAATCCCATAGCTGTAAAAATCCATGATTTAAAGTATTTTTATTGAGTCAGCCAATATTTGCTTTAAATACCACATTCCTCCCATCTAACGTTTTTAATCACTAACTCATAAATGATCAATCTTCTGGGTAGATGAATCAGTCTAATCCATGCATGCGTACCCCCTCCTCATTAGGAGACAGCAAAGATCCATCCCCTTTTGCAGAATGAAGCAGATAGATTTATTTACCTATTAAATCCAATAACACATCAGCTGAAAATAAATAATGTCATAAATCACTTGTGCATATATTCGTGAACAGTTTGCTGAGTAATGATTTTATAAAAAATGCCAGTGAATGTATGCATATTTGTAAGCAGAACATGAACAACTGGTACAGCATGTGGTCATGTCTTAAGTTGCTTCCTGTTATGTTGCTGCCAACACTTACTTGCATAGATATTAATCTGAGATAAATGTAGTTATAGGAGTGGAAGAAGTCTCCAGCATCCTTACAATTTAAATATGATATTTTTATATGTTTCTTCCTAAACTATATATTTTGTCTTATTCCTATAGATCTTTAGACCCAGGTCCTTAACCTCCAAAATGATTTTACCCACATTCATCCTTTGATAAATATGCCACAAAAGATTTTAAAAATGTCCACATACACACACAAACACACATGCGTGCACACACACACACACACACACACACACACACACACACACACACACACACACACACACACAGGCATGCACGCACAAAAACAAGCAGATATCTTTAATACCTTTTTTATTGGGCACAGCAGAACGTTTTCTACCATCTACAACAGTATTATGAGTTATCTTCCCCTACAGTAAAATATATTATGTACCTTTGACATCACACTGAATACTCCATTTATTTCTTTTTGCACATTATTTTAGTAAAGTGTTAGTGCTTTTTCTTATATATTTATACGTTTTGGGGAGTATTTATAAATACTTAACACTTATTCGAAACACTAATTTTAGAGGTTTTGTTTGTTTGTTGATACATGTTGTAAAGGAATGTGACTAGATCTTAAATTCATATACGCATATACTTTATTTATTTATTTATTTTATTTCAATAACTTGATAGCTGGGACTGAAGCCCCTTTTCAGCCATGACCTGGACCACAAGGCAGAGTAAAATGCAGAATGCATAGACATTATGCAAACAGACCAAAAACTGAAGAATACATAGATGTTAACAAGGCACAATGTATAGATACAGACATAAAAAAGTGTGCAGTAAATTTTAGCAGATTAACAATATGCATAGTTGTCTATTAAAAAAAAATCACATTGTATACATATTAGAAAATAGAATAAATCAACAAGTGTTTAATTAACAGCTGTGTATTATAAATACAAGTTTGATGAAATCAGCCATTGTCACAGAAGCATTTGCAAATAGCTTCATTTTGTAGATGCTCCTTAAGTTCTTTTATGGGGAGATTGTAGAATGCTTAGTTACCTAATTTCTGCTGGGATGTGATTCAAAACAGAGGGGCTGAGCTTTACCAAATCCTTTTCACCTACTGGATGCTTTGAATTGTGGTCTGCCTAGATATAAAGAGCCAGATAACTATTTGATCTCCCTGCCCCACTAGAATGAGCCCTAAAACAGAGACTGAATGGTTAAAAATGGACTTACATATATTAAGTCCACAACTGCATCTTATTGGAAAATTCCCTTTTCTGTTTGGTATGGTAAGATTGGAGTTGGTATATGTAAGTTTGAGGAGTGTTGGTGGCTTGCCCCCCATTTTAGGGGGTGTAGGAGGGCTTGCTCCCTACAAATAAGAAGTTTAAAGGAGAAGTCTTTTATTTTTCTGGCTTGTTGACAGAGTTTTAAGTGTCAGTATTTTAATAGGGAGCCAGAGATTCATCTTGGTTATCCCTGAATGAATAGTTTTGTTCTTTAAATATTAGAAAAACAAAACATCCATTCAGAAATAGAACACAAAGAAACATTGATTTGGTGATTTTTTTCTGATGTAGTTTCCACTGGGGAATGAAAGCACTTGTCTGTGTGAAAATAAACTTTGAATTGTTCTGTTTCATCTCCTTTTTTATCTTATTTTTGCAGAAAGTGTGTATTTCTTTCACCTAAGCTTTGACATACTTCCCTATGTACATTCCGTTCTTCTCTGTTTCTTCTGCTGTAGCAATTTCTTTTCATATAAGAAAACATTGTCTGTTGTCACACTAAGTAATACATCTACCTCCTCCCCAGGCATGATAGTATACAATTCCATCTGTTGCATATTGACATTGTCAATTAAGTCTTTCTCCTGGGGCTTGAAGTATTCAATTAAAAGTTTCATATATTGCATACTGGTTTCCAAATTTTTCCATTGCCACTTTGCAAGGAGATCGGGATAGGTCTGTCCATGTGTATTCATCTTTAAGATGTGTAAGCCTCAGAGGACGACACTTAAGTGTATGCAGACTTCTAGGTGTATGGGAAAGGTACATAAATTTAATATAGAGGCTGATTGCAATGCAAAATATTGTTTATTTGGCCCACTGTGTGTATTGTTATGCATTTTATGTTGGGAAATCCAACAGAAGCTTGAGGGAACATATACATGACCATTTATATTGTATACAAAAAGGACAGCATTTTAGTGCTATAGCAAAACATGTACTGAAAAAGGGAAGTGGGCATTATTTTAAATTTATGGTGATAGATGTTGTGTATGAGTAGGCGAATGGGTGATATAGTGAACTGCATGGAAGACCATGAATTAAAATGGATTTTGACACTTAGATCACATTCAGGAAGTGGGTTGGATGAATATTTATCATTAAAGCCTGTTCTAAAAAACGAAAGTTAAAACGTAAACAGAGGAGAACTGAATGCTCATAGGGATGTATGTCAAAGCTTAGGTGAAAGAAATACACATTGTTTACATTGCTGCCTGGAAACATCTTAATTAGATTGTGTATTTGATAGGTCTATTTGAATGTTAATTGAATATATATTATGTGCTATGGCTGTGTATTATTGTCTGATGATGCAACTTGTTTGTGAAAGCTCTTACATTAAAGTACACTGATTTATTTTATTGCCATGTTTCAGTGTTGGATTCTTTATTTTCAGATATGTGTATTTATGTATAGACTCATACACATATACTAAAGTACCAATATCTTATGCTTCTTTGAAGAAAATAAGCCTTCTACGGTGCAACATTTACCTTGTAACAACAGCTTATTTCAGGAAAATAATCCTTTCTTCATAATACTATTTCAAACTGCAACTTGCTGCAGTGAAACTTAATAAAGAATTTTCAGTCTGTTTTCATGGAAGAAGCAAGCATTTAGCAAGTCATGTGTAAATAGCTGCAATATTGTATTTAGTGAAGGATGTTAATATACTCTTTTTTTCAAAACAATTTTTATTGATTTTAATTGTAACATAATACAATCACATAAAATCATGAGAGATAAAAAAAAGTGAATCTAAAATTTTAACATATATATGTCACACATGTGTGTATGTATATATATATATATATATATATATATATATATATATATATATATATATATACAGAAATTAACACATTTATAAAAACTGAAGTATATACAAAGACATCCAGTGAAGTCAATAGAAATAAACTATTATTTTCTGTTTATATCATACATCACAGATAAGAAAGGAATGAATAAAATGCACTTATTATAAAAGTTAATACTTTTTCAACAAGTTTTGCAGATTGACCCACAAATGATGATCATATGTTTTCCTAGTTGTTCTAGAAATTATGGTTTTTATTTGTAAATTACATACATCATTTAATAGATTTTTGAACTCAGAAAATGTAGGAGGAGATCCAGATATCCAATTCTTTGTTATGGATTTCCTAGCCACCATTAGTATTGCCCAAAGTAAGGAGTACTTTATTTTTCTAATACATAGTGGAACAGGTGTATTAAATATAACCAAGGATTTGCTTAAAATAAAGTTGTCAGTGAAAAGTGCCTGTAGTAAATCATTTACATTTCCCCAAAAGATGTTTAAAGTTGGACAACCGTAAAACATATGAGCTCAATTTATGTCTATATTTGATTTACATTTATTACATATATTTTGTTAGACGTTGTCCGTTCGATTCTCAGTTAGAGCGTCTTCTGTGTGACGACATGCGTGAATGGGCGTTCCTTCATTGAAGGTTGTGCATTAGGCTCGGCAAGCCAGCACATAAAAATCTACTGCCAATCATTAGCAGACCGGAGTTCCGCTGTGGCGACCCCTAACCGGGAAAAGCCGAAAGGCACAACAACAACATATATTTTGTTTTTTGTTAATTTTGTCAATTAATTGAGGAGTGTAAAATGACCTGTCCAAGAATCTCCATGTATATTGTTTCCATCTCAAAGAAAAAGTTGTTTTTCATGCTGATTTTAATATATTTGCCTTGTCTTGATCAGCCGGAGAATGACTATTAATTAAACTATAATATTCTAGTAATTTTGTGGGCAACTAAATGTTTCTTCTCTTAAGATTCTATAAATGAAAGAAAGTTTTCCTGAGTAAGTATGATTGTGTAATAGGGTTGATTGAAGAAATTGTAATAAAATCCTAGGATCATGTCTGGTGAATGAAGAGATCATTTGTAGTTTATTATCTAGAGATAATATGAGTGTTTGAATATCTAGCCTCATGGATTTGTCTAGTTGATATTCCTGTATTATGTGATCAACAGATTTAGCCTTATGTTCAGAAGTCAATTGGAACCAGAACTTGAGCTCATTATGTTTAAAAATGGAGATTTTGTTTGAATCTGAGGTTAAAAGAATTTCTTGTGTGAATGCTATGGTGAATAATAAAAAAAAAACATTCTTTATATTTAAGATGTTTAAAGTTAATTATGATATAATGAATGGAACTAGCAGTATGACTAGGAGTTATATAAGTGGCAAAATAATCTTTTAAAATCTGTAGTGTAGGATTGCTTATTATTTCTAACTTGTCAGTTGAGGGCCTTATTATTAACTGCATAGCTGATAATTCCCAAAGTAACTTCCATTTGGCTGAATATGTAGTGTCTAAAAGTTGTGTAATTGTTCTGATTATGGAGGAAGTCGAGTAAATATTTAAATCTGGAAATGCTATCCCGCCATTATTCCAGCTATTAAGATGTTAATTAAATGTTATTCTTGTTTTTTTTGAGACCAGAAAAATTTTTAGTAATAAAGTATTTAACTTATTAATAAACTTTTTTGAAGGAAGAAGTTGAATAGATTGTATAATATACAAAATTTTGGTAGAATTATCATTTTTATAAGGATTAATCTTTCCTCTGTGGTGAATAATATATTTCATTTAGAAAGTAAATTTTGGATATTTTCATAACACTTGTTATAGTTTAGTTGTACTATTGATTTAACATCTTTAGCAATAATAATTCCAAGATATGTAATTTGGTCTATATTTGGAGTTTGTTGAACATAATAATTAGATTTGTTGCTTCTTCTTGAGTATATGGGTAGAATTTTAGTTTTACTATCATTGAAAGATAACCCTGAAATCTTTTGAAAAGTTTTGATTGAATCAAATAAGGATAATATAGAAGAGTCATTTCCTTTTGTGGTGATAAGTACATCATCAGCAAATAATTGGATTTTAGCTGTTATATCTTTATCTACTTCCAAGTCTTCTATATTCCTGTTATTTCTTATATTATTTGCCCATGGTTCCATTATCAGGAAAGGGGCAACCTTGTTTGGTACCTTTTATGACAGGAATTTTATTGGAGATGTATGAGCCAATTTTAATATAAGCAAAAGTTCCTTCATATAAATGTTTTAAGAGATTAATAAAGTTGTATGAAAAGTGTAAACAATCTAGAAGTGTGAACAAATAATCCCAATTAATTGAATCAAAAGCTACATTTATGTCAAGACTAATTAATGTCAAGTTCTTTTTTTTCCTTTGAGAAAAATCAATAAGGGCTAGTGTTCTCTTTATATTATCAAAGGTGCTTCTATTGGTCACAAAGTTTGTTTGATCATCATCTATTAATTGAGGTAGAAATGTCTTTAGTCTTTCAGTGAATATATTCATAAAAATCTTATAATCGACGTTTAATAAGGATATGTCAGTATGATGAACGATTTTTAGGGGTTTTGTTAGATTTTAGAATGGGTGATATGAAGGTATATTTCCATGAAGGAGGTAGTATGGTATCATTTTGGGCTGCATTATATACATTATGTAAAAGGGAGATAGCTATTTTGGGCATAATCTTATAAATTTCAGAAATTATGCCATCATTTCCTGCCGCTTTGTTAGGTTTAAGCTTATTAATTTGATTTTGTACCTCTGTTAAAGTGATTTGTTTATCGATAAAGTTTATTTGTTGTTTATTTAGTTTATTATATAAGTTTATATTAATAAAATCCTTTATTTTATCCTTTGATTCTATTTGTTGTATGTTTTGATTGATTTCATGAAAATGAATTCTAAATTCTTCTGTTATATCTTGTATACTGTGTACTTCCTTTTTCTTCCTTTTAGAGTATATATCTTTAATGTAATTATGTTTGTTTAGTCTTTTGGTTTTGTTTTTGAGGTTGGTTAAGTGTTTAGAATTTAAATAGTAGGCAAGACATTTATATTTTTCGAGAGTGATCATCATTTTATGATGAAGAATAGTCCTATATTCTTCATTTAGTTTATTTATCTCATCTCTTATATTTTTGGAAGTAAGATAATCTTTATTGTTGAGATGCAATGTATCTAGTTTATCCTGTATTGTTCTGATATCTTTTTCCCAAACTTTCTTTTTCTTGTAATACCATTTATTAATTTGCCCATATAAATAAGCTTTAAGGGCATCCCAGACATATATGTCGTGTGTATTGGAAGTTGAATTTACAGTTATAAAGTTTAATATTTCTTCTTTTAGGAATGATTGGAATTCTTTGAGTTGTATAAGGTATGCTGGAATTCTTTTTATTTGAACATTGGGAATATTGTTAATATTGAGCTTGAATGTAAGAGTTATGATCTGAAAATGGGCAAGATATAATTTTACTATTAGCTAGATCATTTATTATCTGTGTAGAGAATAATATTCTATCTATTCTGGAGAATGTTTTGTGTCTGTTAGAATAAAATGTATATTGTAATGAGTTATGTTCTACAAAGTCATGAATGTCTTTAAGTAGGTATGTGTCCATGAATTTTGTTAACTGCTTAGCTTGTGGTGTAATTTTTCTTTTCCCTAGTATAGTTGTATCTTTTAGATCTAAAATACAATTAAAATCACCTGCCATTATAAGGTTTCCTTCGTAATGGGATATTATTTGATTTAAAAGTTGTCTGACAGTATTGGTACCAATACCTGGGAACCAATAATTGTTTATTAGAGTATATAATATTTTGTTTATTTCAACTATGGCCAAACATAACAGTCCTCTGTTGTCTTGATACGTTTTAATTATTTTAGGTATAGGGGAAGATTTATACCATAGGATGGCCACACCTCTTTTCTTTTTTATATGTTCTGAACTTGTAATAATTATGTATTTGTTTGTATCTAGAAACTTAATATTATCTTTCATTAAGTGAGTTTCTTGTAAAAAGATTATGTTAGGTTTGTGTAATGCTAGGTATCTGAACATACTACTTCTTTTATAGGAGTTATTCAAACCATTTATGTTAATTGATAAGCCTCTGAACGTAGTCATATTATATAATAATGTGTATAGGATTAGTTAGTGGATCTCACTTCAAAAATAAATTTGTTTAACCTGTGAATAATAAACCTTAAATAATTGTGAGAAGTATGTATTTCATAGACTTTATATCTAATATTTCTCTGCATATAAGGTACACTAGATGTCATAAAGAACTTTTTTGTAAAGATGGTAACATGTTTCATATTAAAAAAACACAATACAGCTTCCTGCTTGGAGTTATAAACTCCTCGTCTCAATGACATCAGCCACTGAGAACAAATCCTTAAGCAGTAGCAGCAAAACACAGCCTCCACTAATAGTATATATTATGTAATTAAAATGTGAAATAGAGCTAGAATGTATTAGCAATTAAACATATAAGGTTCTATTTTGAGTATCTCAAGTAGGAAAGATAGCTAAGAAGAAAAAACATACTATATGTAGATTGTATATGTCCAAGGATATAATAAACTAATAGAACTACCTTAATTAACTTGTAACATTTAAAGTAATAAATAAGACTGAGTAAATTGATCTATAACCATATATCTAGTGTTAAATAGTAGCTATTATTTATCAATATAACAATTTATATTAGTTGCTGAACATCAGGTAAGATTATATATGACCAAGATGATATTATCATAACAACTGTCATGTTCATATAAATAATGCAATCAACCTTAGTGTATTAATATATTATAATACAATCCTTCCCTTAGAAGTATAAGTGTAGACGTGAACAAAAAAAGAAAAAAGAAAAGGTATAATAGGTACTGATAAACTAGTGTAATTATAAAAATGCAATTGATAACAATCTTATGCAAGAAATGATTTGCCTGATGAAATATCAGTGAGAGTTAACCATGGTTCTACATTAAAAAAAGTTTAAGATGTTATTGAAACCAATTGATATTAACTCTATGTTCACATTTCACTATCCGCCTATGAATAAGCTTGCTGATGAGTTAATGTTAAGCCCTTACAACACAAGAGAACAGTATTATTATTGCATTACTCAAGAAAATACAGTAACTGTACTATATTTGGCAGAGATTATTTTTACAATATGAATCTATAGATCTAGAGTGTAAAAACAGGTATTCAAGGCTACTATTTAACAAATCAGCAGATGTCTAATATGATTAATCTCACTACAAGATGTATTAAATACATAACTTAAAACTGACATAGATTAAATTATACCATAAAAACATAAAACTGACATAGATTAAATTATACCATAAAAACATGGAATGACAAAGTAACATAAATAATATATGTAAAGTTACATTGCTGTGAGTGTTGTTGGTGAATATAGATGTACTTACAGTTATATCTTCACCTTATGCACTTTCTTTTTTCTCCTTATTCTTCTCTTTTCCCCTACAAGCTTTCTTGCCTCAGGAGATCGTGATTTATATATTCCATAATGTGGTATTCAAGAAAATGTCATGTAGCCTCCAAACCAAGTAAAAAATTAAAACATATCGAATATAACATTAATTTAAGGTATTAAAGTTACTTCTCAGCAATTTCCAAGCTCAGTACTTCCTGGAGATGCATGTCTCTTAGCGCTGACATCATCAGTAGGCGTTGCGTTGCTGAAAATATGAAGCAAAGAAGTTAATAGTGTTTTCAGGTTGAATGGATGATTATGAAGCAGTGGTAGCTCATGGATAGCCTGCACGAGGTGAGTAACATGCAGAAATTGTTTCTAGTTATTAAATCGGCGAGAAATCCATGGGGACAAAGGCAAACAGTTATTTTTAAGTGTATACTAAAGCATTCAAAGACAGCTAGGTTTCAAAGGCCCTATTACAACTGTTAGAGCAAAAAAGGAAGTAACATGAGTCTTTTCCAATACTGTATTCAGAGGCAACAAATGAAGCAGGGAATCACAGCACCACAGCAGGTCAAGAACATCACAATCACATTTTAATACATTTCACCAAATAAAAGATGCCCTTTTCCATCATAAAAAAAACCACTTTTGCCAGCTTGTCATGTCTACCGAGAACAAAGTGACTACATAGGTTAAAACAAATAACAGCATGACTGTATAAATTAAAATAAAATATATATAAAAAATATAATAAATGCACTGCAGCATATGAGACTGACTGACACAATCAACAAAGCTAGCTCTAGAGTCATTACTGACATGTAAAATGATGTGTGAGAAAAGTTAATATATTAATTTAATAAACATGTCTGTTAACTATCTTTAGAACAGAGCCTGAAGCACAAAAGAAACATATGATGCATGATGAGTGAATATGGAAGAGAAGGGTAAACAATATTAACACTATAAAAGTTTTACTTAAAGTGTGTATATAACTTGTATGAATATGCATCATAAATGATGAAGAGAAAATCTTACCCTGAAGGCATACTACAACAAAAATGGATTGGTTAATAACAAAGTCCATATGACAAGTGAAACATATGTGTACATTATAAACTCAGTTCATTTATTTATTTTTTTTGTCTCTTGTTTTTCAGAAGTTTACCAAGTGGAATTAGAAGCCATTCTTTTAAGAGAAGGACTTGCCCATTCAATTTCTTCTATTTTCTCCAGCAGTTTATGAGCTTTAACAAATGCTAGTGCAGAATCTAAGTCTTCAAATATCTTTGGTCTTTCAGGAAGGAAAATCCTTAATCTTACAGGGAACAAAAGGTGAGTTTTGATCTGTATTTCTTTAATTCTTTTACTAAAGGTAAAAATGTCTTTCTCTTGGCAATTACCATTGTTGAATAGTGATTGTCAAAACAAATTAAAGAATCATTGTATTTCAAAGGAGACTTAGACCAGGCAGTCTTTAATACTAACTCTTTTTCAGATGAAGAGAGAAACTTTACTATGACTGACCTTGGTTGTTTTTTAATAATGTTGCTGGTAGCTGTTAATGAGCCCTTTCTATTCCGAAGGACATAGCCTCTGGGAGATCAAGTGTTTTAGGCAATCAGATGTTCAGAAAATTTGTCTAATTGTTTCCTTCTATATTTTCAGGGAGACCAAAAATCTTCATATTATTTCGACGGGATCTGTTTCCAAGACCATCCAACTTGTTTTGTAACATAGTGTTTTGTTTGAGTAAAAATTCTGTGTTGTTTTCATTCTCTATTAATCTGCCGTCCATGTCATTTAGTGATTCTTCAATACTGGTTATTTGAATTTTTTGAAGCTACCATAGAAACAGTCAGTATACATTATTTTTTTAAGTTACCTAATGTTTTCTCACTGCAGATTTGATTAACAATAAACAGTATATGACCAATGTTGCTTTCTTACTTCTGAAGTACGGAGAGTCCAGTTAGCAAACAATATTTTATTTGTATTTATTTATTTATCCTTTGTTTGGCAGCCACAATGGTGCAGTAGTTAGCATTGTTGCCTCACAGCAAGAGGTTCTCCAGCTTGATTTGTGGCTGGAGTGCCTTCTGTGTGGAGTCTGCATGTCCTCCCTGCAGTCGGGCACTGGGCTGGCAACTTAACACTGTAAAAACTCCACTACCAATCAATCTGCACACCGGTGATCTGCTGTAGCAACCCCTAATGGGAGAAGCCAAAAGACATTGCTATTTATCCTTTGTTGATTGGGCTAGCGCCATTAGGCCATTAGCCTCTTTTAAAGGGAGAACAAGGTAGTATTTTTACTACTAGGAGAAATTTGGCTAGGGCATCAGGGAACTTGCCCTGCTCTTGTGTTTAATGGCAAATGGATTTTATCAACAATATTAAGTAAAATCAGATGATGGTTATGGAAAAAGGAGTTGCATTTTAGTAAGGATGACACTACAGTATGATTATAAAGGAAATTATGAATATGTATAAACAGATTGGTATATTCATATATTTGTACATGCATAAATATTTGTAAATATGTAAATATTTTGTAAATAAGAGTTATTTTTGTATATAAATAAAGGACCCCGGACTTTCTCTATAGGTGCCCATGGGATCTTTTGCATGCATCTGAGGTACCACCAACTCAAGCAGATAGGGCCTCAGTTCAACATCTCATCTGAAGGACAAAACACTCAGGAATATAGCACCCCTAACCCCTAGTTCTATATTTGCCATAATTGCTCTCATTTCTTTTGGTTCTTGTTGCTGATATATGAATGCTGAATTACGTGCAGTCACAAGAGCTTTTTGCTAAGTCTGATGTTGAATTTCGTTCATCGCCTAGCAAAAGTTTGATACCATTGCAGCAAAATATACAGGGGGATTCTATACAAGTTCTTAATTGTGAGTTAACTGAATTAATTAAATTGCTATGCCCAGCTCTATCAAAGGCACAACATCCTTTAGATTCTATAACCAGCGAGGGAACCAGTAGCATGAATTAAGCGGCAAAGCTGAGAAAAGATATAGCCATCAGAGCTGTTTACTCAAAATATGCATGTGGATTTTAGTGTGTGGTTAAAAGACTCTTTTGTAAACTTTACATAGCTTCATCCTTTGCAACAAGTAAGTGTAACTTTTGATGAACAGTTAAAATTATTTGAAAAAGCTCACTAGATATAAAACATTACAAGAAGACAATGCATATTTGAAGGAATGTGTGTTATGCTGTAGAGTTCTGAAAGGACTAACAGTTTGGAAATTTCAAAATGGCATTCCACAAGATCCTGCCTTACTTAATGTCCTTTTAAAAGCATTTGACAATTGTGGTTTAGAGATACTTAGGATTCTTATTAGATTTAATGAAAAGTAGACAGACACATTGTTAGAGGAAGTGAACAAATTTGATGTTTCACTTAAAAATTATTTAATGTTTGAAGTTAAGACTGTTAATCGCAAACACTAAAACACAAAACTCAAACTAGTAAAAGCAAGGTGAAAGGAAAACTATAAGAGCCGGCAAATAAAATAAACAAAACCGTTTAATGTGAGCGCTTTCGGCAAGGACCTTGCCTCGCCTTCTTCAGACAAACAATAGAATAATCAAACAGGTTCTCTTTATACCCAATTAAACTTAATTGGGCAAATTAGCATAGCTAACAAAACAACATAATAGACACGTAAACATCAATACTATTTCCAAAAAAATAAATCATTAAACCAGAGACAAAAAACTTCTAAGTTGAAAAACCTGGTAATCTAAAAATATAAATATAAAAGCTACTTTAAGAAAGTGGAAATTAATTAGCAGGATGTCAAGATAACTAATAGATGTCTCACCTGTATTGTAGGTAAACTCCAAAAAATTGGTGGTCTGAGTAATGTTGTTAATAAAACTTGGTATAAGGGATGTATCCCCCTTCCAAACACAAAACATGTCATCCTGGTATCTTGTGTACCAGGAGACATTGTTGTGGAACAATGGATCTTTAAACAGTGAATTATGCTCCCAAAGAGCCATGATGGCATTGGCGAAGCTCCCACCACAGGGGAACCCCATAGCAACTCCAGACTTCTGCAAATAAAATTGCTCCTCGAAGACCATAAAGTATAATAGTATGATCTAACATTTTTATATTTACAACAACATTATTTTAATTATAAACATTTATTCTGGGTACTTGCACACATCCTAATATTGCCTACTTGGACCTCCTGACAACTTGATAGGCACATAGTAAGCTGGGAGTTCAAGCGTAGTGGGCTGACCGCTTTTGCATTAGAAATTGCTTAAATGCATTTCCACTTTCTTAAAGTAGTTTTTATATTTATATTTTTAGATGACCAGGTTTTTCAACTTAGAAGTTTTTTGTCTCTGGTTTAATGATTTATTTTTTGGAATAGCATTGATGTTTACGTGTCTATTACGTTGTTTTGTTAGCTATGCTAATTTGCTCAATTAAGTTTAATTGGGTATAAAGAGAACCTGTTTGATTATTCTATTGTTTGTCTGAAGAAGGCGAGGAAAGGTCCTTGCCGAAAGCGCTCACATTAAACGGTTTTGTTTATTTTATTTGCCGGTTCTTATAGTTTTCCTTTCACCTTGTTAAGACTGTTAATTACAATAGCATATTTAAGAATATTGCGACTGAAATTGGCCACATTAACAGTAGAAAGTGTAAAGAGTTGAATAGGGATGAACTTGAATATTTAAACGGAACAGCCTACCCTATTCCAAAGTTAAAGAATCTTGATTTACATTTGGATTATGTTAGTAGCCAAAGTGATGCGACCCAGCAGGTTGTTTATAACAATAGTTTTCAACAGTGACATGATTACAGAGATGATTATTCTGTAGTCAATACTGAAAGTTTTTTTTTAAACTTAGACAGCTGAATCCACCTTGCCAGTCGAGAGACTAGCACAGAAAAGGATGAACATACAGGTGGGACCCAACAAATTCCACACGTCTCCAGGCTGCATGCAAAAATGATCGAAAGAGATGGGGACGGTATTAAATGATTGTTGCAATTATTTTCAAGTCCATAGATTAGCTAGTGAATAGTTTTTTAATCTAATGTACAAATTATATCTCCCCTGTTATATTGGAATACCAGGGATTCAAACTTTTTAGCTACAGTTGTAAACCTATTAGTGAATTGCATTTTTCATTATTTAGCAAGGGGCTTACTTTTCTTCCCAGAACATCTACAGATATAGCTGATATTTTATTGGATTTAAAATTATATGTTAGAAAACTAAATCTTAAGGTGCCTTGGCAAGAATGTTTGAACATGACTTTACAATCTAATATGTTTTCTAGAGCTGGCACTTTTAATCCCCCATTACATCCCATGTTGCTTTTGTTTGAAAGAATCTGTGAAAAGGATATTAAGAAGCTGTTTAATGAAAAGAAGGGCTTCAGTACGAATAACTTAATGAAAAATGAATGGTCTCTTATGAATAGTTTGAACTAAGAATTATAAAGCCTGAGATGGGGGAGGAGATGTACTGATGGATGCCATAGATTATTGTCCAAAACATACAAATTGCTTAATAATGAAACTTGTTATGTTAGGGCATCTAGAAGAAAATAAAATATTTTTTATCATAAGCTAAATTTATATCTTATGGATTTATTAAATCAAGACCAGGTTGATTATAAACTCTACAAATATTTAATTGTGGAAAAAAACCTATAGTACCAGCTATCCTGGGAATCCCCAAAGTACAGAAAGATCTGCAACCCAACCCCCGTGCATCCTATTGTAGCTGCATCCGGCTCCAAGACTCGCTCTTTAACTTTATTTGTGGATGGGATTTTAAAAACACTTTTGGAGAAATTTCCATAGATATTGAAGGATTCTTGGGATTTCTTGGGGCACATTAAACATGAGCTGTATAATGATGATTGGATGCTGGCTACAATTTATGTTGTTGATCTGTTTTTCTGTATCTCTCATGGTATTGGTAATGAATGGTTGAGTCACTTGTATTCAGAATGGCATATTGCACAATAATGAGATTAACATATTAGTTGACTTCATGGAATTTGTATTAGATATTTTTTTTACTTTGAGGGGGAATTTTATAAACAGACAACAGGTGTGGCTATGGGGGTGACTTATGTGCCCCTATATGCAAATATTGCTTTCTGGCATTGGGAACAAAATTATGCATTCAATCCTGGTTATATGCACAAAACAACAGTTATATTATGCTTTCTGGATGATAACTTTATTATTTGGAAAAGCAGTGAAGTAGAGCTAACAAATTTTGTTGCATTTCTAATTCACATATAGTTTTTTTCTTTTATGACTATTAATTATTTAGATGTGACTTTAACCAAGAATATGCATATAGTGGCCATCCATATTATCAAAAAAGAGCCTGGTTAACAGATATATGGTTAGAATTTCTCAAATAGTTTCCAATAATGAACAATTTCTTATGGAAATCAACAATATTATAGATATATTTATTAATAAAGGCTACCCATCCTCTATGTTAAATGAAATTAAAGAAAAAGTTATTGCATAAAGGGAAGAGAGATTTTACCCATTATCAGGAAAGGAATTGAAAAGGAAAACTCAACTTTATCCAAGTCCAAAGATTATGAACACAGCATGTGTATTAAATGTTACCCAGGCACTAATTCTGTTAAACATATGTTGATTAATAATTGGAGACTTATTGAAAGAGATGATAAAATTAAAAAAATGTTCTTAAGATGGGTCCACAATTTACATACAAAAGGCATCTGAACATTAAAGAAAGACTAGAATGAAATAATATATCAAATACAGTTGTAAGATCACAAAGAGAACCTAAAGGTATGGTTAACTGTAGATCTTGTACACAATGTCAATTTATTCATCAATGATGTTCTTTGAAATTGGATACCATCCCCAATGAAATAAAATTATACTGTACATGCAATTGCAATATAAAATAGTTGTATACATTGCTTTTTGTGACTATTGTCACTTATTTTATGTAAGAAAAAATGAAGGCATTCTAAAAAAAGTGAATATATGAGCACATCCATGATTTGGAGCATAGCAATGAAAATAATGCACTTTAGAAACATAAGCTAAACTGTATTGGTAAAAAGAGATTTTTATTTTTTATTGTAGAAGTAGTACCTACCAATCCAATGGGCGTTCCTTGGGAAAGTTAAGTTAAAATATTGTGAACTGTTATGGCAGCTATGGTGAGATACAAGTACCACCCCTGGTTTAAATGACATGGTTTCTTTGAGTAGTGTACTTAATTAAGAGTAGCTTAATTTACAATATAAAATGATTAATACTGTAGATCTTAAGAATCCAGGTGTTCCATATTTTAAATGGCTTCAAACTGATTTTTATAAAGGGGTGTGATGACATGAGGTATTGCCAGCTATGCTAGGAGAAGTAAGGCAGTGGATGTCTAACATATGTCAGCACAGCTAGCTGGAATTTAGTAAAAACTATATGTTATTTGAATATCAAACTGATTTGTAGAGATGCTTGTGTTGAAAAATTTATTTGTAAAGCTGATTGTGTTAAAAATGTATCAACAGTGTGCCCTGCTGGTAAGAAAAGAAATGTACATGCATTATTGTAACTGTTTAAATGTGTATGTACATTGTAACAGAGGATACTGGAAGAGAAGAAGTTAATCTCAATCCACCTGACTTTGAGAAATAGTAAGAAAATTAAATTACTGGGCCTAAGACATAAAGATGTTATATCATAGTTCTGAATTAAGCCAGAGATGCAATGTCTGTAATAAGTATGGATTATTAGCTCTTGTAGGAAGAGTGAAGGTGTTTTATGGTTTTATGCCTTCTAGGAGCTACAGCAGATCTTAGCAAAGCTCTGTGTGTGTATTATTGATATGTAGGTGCTAAATCCTGGCAGGTTCTAGAAATAGGGGGTTGCATGGGAAGCAGGGGTCAGATGACCAGATGTATGTGATATCATTCTGGAATCCATCACTAAAATAATGTTCAATCCTAGATGAGACTGAAGTCTCAAGGCAGTCTGTTTCTGGGAACCTAACAGAGAAGGCTCCCTCACCTACGTTATCTTGTCTTGCTCTATTAAGTAAGGAAAAACAGTAAATCTCTAGATCAGTCAGAAAATATAGTGAGAATAGTTAAGTATTGTTTTTATGAAACTGCGTGAATCTTTCTAGCTATGTTATTTTTAATATGTCCTGTGACTGAAACTCTGGTGTTTACTGTAAATGGATATTTCTATTTTCATGTTCTTTTATTATGTATTAATAAATATATTTAAGCTTTTCATTGTGGCTGGTCTTTAAGATAATATTTTGACCTTTGAGAGTACTTATATATATATTGGTGACACTGTGGCCACTCCTGAAGCCTAGCTGTTTGGTCAACATTACCATTTGTATTAATATTAATTTCACTATGTATAACTGGGTACCATTGCAAGAGCCTTATGTAGCTGGCTTTGCAGGGTCTGTTGGCTTTGATAACTACCTTATAGCCTGGGCAGAAGGGGGCACAGTGGGTAAATCTGTGCCAGCCTTTCCCAGGGGTATGTGTGTGTGTGTGTGTGTGTGTGTGTGTGTGTGTGTGTGTGTGTGTGTGTGTGTGTGTGTGTGTGTGTGTGTGTGTGTGTGTGTGTGTGTGTGTGTGTGTGTGTGTCAGCCACTTGGAGCAGGGACACAAAACACTGGTTTCACAGACATGGTGCTGGAGGATTTGACTTGGACACTCAGCTGAGGACTTAATACTATAGCTGTGCTAGTGGGGTGCCTTACTGGGGCCCTGGAGGGAGACAGATATAAAGAAATCCGGACTCTGGGCTGACTGTGTTCCCTGTGTTCTCTTAAGGGAAATTGTGCTTGATGCAGAGAGGTCTACATCTGGAAATACTGAGTGTATCCATTTGTATTCCAAGTGAACGTCCCTCTCCACTGTCAGTGGTGCAGATTTAGGATCCTTGATTACTGGTCCAGAGTGAGGACATCACAAGGGTTTTTCATAAATTTTGTACATTTATTTAATTTCATAATATAATTTGTTACATTTTATGTGTGTATATTTATATTTGTATTTAGGCACTTTTTGTAAACATATTAAATATTTTGATATCCTCTGGTTATGCAATGTGTACACTGTCTGTTGATATGTGAATAAGTTGCCATGTGACATTAGGTAGTTAGGTAGTTAATCAGCAACATTGTTTGTTTGTTTGTTTTGTAAGTGATGCTAGTTCTGAAGAAGTTGCTAGGATTGTTGGGATAAAAGTACTTAACTCTGTTGTAACTAAACTTGTTTTTATTTTTTGGACATTGGCAGTTGTCTTTTATGCTCTGTACACTCTTCCAGCTCAGTGGCATCATCCTTGGAATTCATCATCACAATATTTCTTGGAGTAGAGCACACCCCTTATGCTACACAGTAGTGTCAGCAATCACTCTACCTGGTGTAGGAATAGAACCCACAACCTTCTACATCAGAGGCAAATGTGCTACCTGTACAGTAAACAGCATATGACCCCATAATGTACAAGATAGCAATGCTTCCTGCTTTCTTCTGAACTGAAGAGAATTCAGTACTTTTTTGCAAGTACTGCATTATGGATTCTAAGTAAAAAATGTACACAGTGTGCTTTTCTTCCTACCCTGCAGTATGCTTTTCTTGCTACCCTTACAGTCACTAAATATAAACAAGCATTACTAACAATACTACCAGAGCTGTTAAACTTATGGCTAGTCAGTAGATGAGATTGTGAAATTGGTGGCTAATTTCTTTGCAAGGAACACTTCCAATACAAGTCATGCCTTCCATATCTGATAATTGCACTAACGTATTAAAAAATACAGTCATACAATTCATTCAATGAAGAATAACATTTTTTTCTGCTGGCCATGTGTTCTTGGAGAGTGGAACCATTCATCACTGCAAAATAAATGCAGTCATTATAGCAAAATATATTATGCAATTGGCTGGAGTGAGTGAGTGAGGTTTGTGTTCTGCTTCTTAAGCAGGCATGTAATGGTGATTTGCAGCATGTCACCTCACCTGACCTCACCTGACCTCACATCCACAACAGCTCAGCCTTCTTCCCACCCTATTCCCATCTTTGTCCTGCACCTCCTGGTGTGACATCCCCAGCCTTTACAAGAACCATCAACAGGTAACACCAGTGGAACCACTCACCCACCAAGGATGTTAACATCTACCCCCCTTGCCACTCCATCAATTGCCCGAACCACTAATAGAATCTGGGTTGTCTGGCAGCCTGGTCTGTTGTCAGGGCTTTTTCCGTTTACTCCACCACAGGAGCAGCATGTCAGAAAATGCTCTCTTTATTATTTTGACTTGAATCTGTGATTAAATGTTTCTGTGTGATTTCAGATTTGTAACTGCAATCATCAATGATGCCTACTGTGCTAGACTTTATTACTTTAAGTCTGGCAATGTTTTGTCTGTGGTGCATTTGTGTATTATTGAAGGTATTTGACTTATATGGCTTTCATGATTTTATTGGCTTGTTATCACCTTAGTTCACCTTTGTAAGGTATTTTGAGTTTTGTTCATTGCCAAAGGAAGTTTTTTTTTTGAGGGAGAGCTAGATTACATTATTGTTGGAAGTTGCCCATATAGATTGCAAATGCTTAGAACCAAACAAAATTCCTCATTTGTCTTTCTATTTTATAGAAATACAGTGCACAGTCAAGTGAATCCTTTCAGAGAATAAAACCACTTTTTTTCTGGTCATTTCATATGTTTATAGTATCATCTGAATAAAAGTAATGTATGCCGTGTCTAAATTAAAAGCAAATTTACACTTTTATGATTCAGTAAAACTGGACATTATTTGCCTTACAATATTTTATAAAGTGCACACTGTACTTCTACTCTGTAATTCTCATTAAATTGGGCCTGATTTTTTTTCATTTTGCTCACTAAACAGTCTGGTGCAGAAAGTATTAGTATAAAAATATGAGTGTTTAAACACAGTTAAGTATCCTGTGGTACGGCTTACTGTACACAGATTTTCTTACTTAATAAGACAAACTTCCAGGTAGAGGATTCAGATCCAGTACAGCTGTCTTGATTAGAAATCTGAATAGCAATGCCTTTTTTATACAGAGCATATTGCTTATAAAGATAAAATGTCCTCACACACACACACACACACACACACACACACACACACACACACACACACACACACACGCCTGAGCTTTGCTGGTCTATCAGCCCTGGAAATTCCATACATAACTTGTCACTCCTAAAAAAAGAATATAGTGATAAGTCTGTTCTGCTAAGCACCCTTCTTCTATGTCTGGTTTCATTCTTTGCTTTGTTCATTGCATTTCAGCAGACCATATGCTGATAACCAGTTGGCTTCACTTATGGGAAAAAAATGCCGATGCACCAAGATAAATGACAGCCAGATTTTAAAAGAAGTATACAGATATAAGCTCTAGAATCCATGCTTAACTCTGAAACATATTTAAAGGGAGAGGAAGCTCTACTTTGTACACTTTGCCATAAGGAGGCAGATTTGCACAAAAGTATAGCAGAATATTGCACTGATGTTAAAATGTTTCATACAGTTTACCATCATTATGTCAATTCATAGGCATTCGAGTAGGAACATGGTTACTGCATCTCTGTGAAAGTCAGAGTGTTAAATTCTGGCATAGCTAACACAAATATCAAACATCAAAAGCTTCCTACCACTCTAGACCTAGTAACAAGTGTTACCATGGGTCCAGAAGGGGGCAAGGTAGGACAGTTGGGAACATCGGTGTTTGTTATTCTGTCATTCAGGATGTAGGACATCACACAGGTGGAGTCCACCATCTGCAAAATTATATAATGACAGTAAACCATTTCATACAACCTCCAAAATGAGACACATCTAACAACATATGTATCCTTTTTTATGGTTATGGTAGTGTATGTCACATGTTTTACATTTATCCTGTACAATGTCTCTTCCTTATTGATGTGGTATCCTATATTTTGCCAGCTTACAGTGCAATAATCACTTTTCTTATTGTTAAAATCTTGAAGATTTTGAGATCAGAATTATAATCTGATTAACTGTTATGGGTTCATGAACCATGTCGTGTACAGACCATGCTATCAGTAATGATCCATGAAATCCCCTAGCCTATACTGTTTGATAGAAATTGTTAGTTCTGACAAACCAAAATGGTACAAATTATATACATGTAGCATGTAGCTTTCCAAATTACCCCAATACTAAGTCTGACTGCAAAAGAGAGAACACTATATTCCTTATTTCTATGAACATTGTTAGTGTGTGTGCTGTCATTTGATTCAAGTATGCAAAGCATGTAATCCTCTGGATTCTTGTAATTTTAAAATAAGTTTTCTTTGTGAGAAACCAAAAGATGGTAGCAACAAACTGCAGCAGTGTACAAATTATTATTATTTTTTTTTTTGGGGGGGGACAGTGCTTTTTTACTGAGTTTAATAGTCGGCTTAGTTTTTTAGTGTCATTCTGAGGGGTGCAATATTTTTCAGCATGGAAGGAGATGGTCAACAGACTAAGATGCTTTGCCAAGGATGGTCTGCAAATGTCCCATCTGAGCTTTCGAATATTAGCTAAAGCACTGTTTTCTCCCATAGTATTTTTTGTTAGACAATGCCAAACTGAAAGTACTTCAAAGATAGCAAATCAAAACCATGAAAAACTGAAGGTGTTACTGTTTAGGAGTCTAAACAAGAAATTCCACTCCCTACAAGTTCTCCTCATCCTAGAGAATGCTGACATCTGTGTGGTCACTGAGACATGTTTGCTAACCATCTAGTAACATATGGACTGATGCCTAGTTGAGAGAGTATATCAATTATACTTGAGTGGGGAATAGTATTGAAGACTTTGGCCAAGTCAAGGTAGGTGGTATGCACCATCTTCCCCTCATCTATGGCCTTGGTGACTGTCTCAAAGAAGTCGACCAAATTTAACAGTCATAACCTCCCTTGACAAAATCAAACTGTGTGGGATTAATTGTCTGGAGATTGCCAATGTCCTTGTTAATGAGGTCCATGATAATCCGCTCCATGGCCTTGCAGATCAGGCTAGTTAGGCTGAGGGGTCTATAATTTCCTGGATTGGTGGACGCTCCAGCTTTGTGCAAAGGGATAACATTAGCTGTCCTCCCCTCGGCTGGGAGAAAGATGGTACTCAGGCTTTGGTTGAATAGGGTGCCTAATGGTACTGCAAGTTCCTGTCTGAGTTCATATAGGATGCAGCCTGGGATGTTAAACTTATCAGTTCCCATGGAGGTTGTATATTTTGCCTTTGAGAGAGCAGCGATGACTTGCTTCCCAGAGATAAGGGGACAGGGGCAGGTACTGGGGATGTCCTGTTTTACTGATGGGGGGACAGAGGAGTGACATTTTCACTGAACCTGTTTGCCAGCAGGTTGGCTATATCTACAGCATTTGTGTATTTGGTGTCCCTGACCACCAGTTCTGAGCAGATCTGGGTGCTTCCCTTGAGATTGCGGACATATGTGAAGAAGGCCTTATGATTGTCTTTGGTAGATGTGGCCAGTTTGGACTCAAAGTTTGCTTTGGAGGATTTTACTAGTGCTCTTATTTGCTTGTTCAGGCTAAGGAGAGATTGCTTCCAATTAGGCACCTGCTCCTTCTTGGTCCTGGACAGCAATTATCTTCTTTTATTATAGAGTTTATTTATTACAGATGTCCACCAGACAGGTTAACTCTTCCTTGAGGAGGAGGATTTTGTCTTGTCTGATATTCCTGATTTCATGCAGCTATATAAATGCTCATATAGTACTTTGGTGTAGTTTTGGACATATGTGCCAGTTTCTACAGTGGGATAGGGGGCTGTGAAGCTGTTTATACCTTCCTTCAGGAAGTTGTAATCAGCTTTTGAGAAGTTTTTTTGTTTGACCCTAGCTAGGGGAGATTGAGGGAGATGGTGACTTTGAAATTGACTGCTTTGTGTTCGGATCTTACCAGGGATGATGACACTGTAGGGATGCTGCAGTGGTTACTCATGTTAGTTAATACCAAGTCCAATATATTTTCACCTCTTGTGGGGGTGTCAACCAACTGCTCCAAGGCATTTGCATTGACGAAATCAAGGAATCCCTGAGCATTTGTGTTTGGCATGTGTATTTCTTCCACACTATGGTTGGATTGTCAAAGTCACCCAGGATCAGGGTAAAGGGCTGAATCTTGATATATTCAAAGAGGTCCAGATAGGTGGAGTGGGCATCTTGAGTCAAAGTTGGAGGCCTATAGCTAGCTATGATTTGAACAGGGGTCTTGTCAATTGTTAACTGCACCTGGAGTGTTTCCTGTGCATCATACTGTTTGATCAGCCTAGAGGTGTGTATGTCTTTTATATATATTTCAACTCCACCTCCTTTTGTTTTGCTGACCACAGTTTGGGGTCTGAATGAATGACAGAATGAGTAACCTGGTATGGCTGGGGTGCTCTCCACAGCTTTGAACCAGGTTTCTGTGACTGCACAAATGTCAGCTTCTTCCAGAGTTAAGAATGCTTGCAATGAGTGCAGTTCATAGCATTTAGGAGCATGACCTTTAATTTACGTTTTGATGCAATTTTTATGTTGGTAGTTTTGACCTCATGGTATTGCCTAAAAAAGTTACTATGGGGGAGGCAAGAGCCTTTGCCAGAAGCCTGAAGTTCAAGGGAGACAGATGTGGGCCATCTTTGGCAAAGCATTGTGGTATGTCAATCATGTCATCCCAGGCTATCAGGTATTGGATCCTCTTGGAATGACACCAGAAACTAAGCCAATTGTTAAAGTCAATCATTTTCTGTATGTATTAAAGCATAATTCTAGGTGACAGTAGAATGCTGCTTAAGGCTAGGAATACACCTGCCTGGGGCACATAATCAGTGAGCTCGATCGTGTCTCTCTTCATATAGTCCAGGGAGGTACGTCTCAAGTCATTCACTCCAACATGGACTATGATAGACTCATAACAGTACCCGTTGAGAAACTTGAGTGCATTGCTCATATGGCGGATTCTGGCACCCGACAAACAACTAACCATATCCAGCCTGGTGAGGGACACATCTGTGTGTCTCACAATGGAGTTTCTAATGACTAATATGTTGGGTTTATTTTTAGGCCTTAATGAATGTGAGACACAGGTGTGTGGTCTATGTGTGGTATGGTGGGAAGTGGAGTTTGTATGCATTTATGCCTTGGAGGTCTCTTTTGTTTGAGTATGCTTTTGTTGAGGACCTCCACATATGTGGGGGTGTGTTGAATAGGTGTGAGTGATGTTTGAGGTGTGGTGCTCGTGTTGCCAAACTTCTCAGTGCCAGATATACTGGTTTGTGGGAGAGAGAGCAATGACACTAGGTGCTTGATTTAATTGCATCTCTCACAAATTGTGTTCCTAGGTGGTAGTAGTAGAGGGTTGTCTGTGTACATGAGGCAGTTGCTACACTGTCTTAGGATGCCCATATCAACCAAACTGGCAGGATAAAATGTAGGAAATTGTTCATTCATATTTATCAGAAACTGAAAGAGCTAAGAGGGTAAAGGGAAAAAGGTCTAAGAGTAGTATTACTAGATGATAACACAAGTGCTACTAAGGGAAAATTTGTAGCTGGAGTACCTCAAAAAGGGTTAAAAATGTGCAGCTGAAGCTTTGGATGGAACAGACATGTATCTAGACTATGCTACTCAATTTAACGGTTAAGAACACAGTAAAAAAATCATAATGAAGCACAGATTAATCACTTATAGTCAAAAGAACAGAATTCACAATATGAGAAAATATAGTTAAACATGCAGCATAAAATATCAATAAATCTGAAAAAAATCAGATTACAATCCTTCTGAATTAATCCCAAGAGTATGCACAGGATTGCGATTAGATCTAAATATTTAAATGAGAAAAGTCATATAAAAGAAATAATATACACTAGAAATAATCATACTATCAAAGTTACAGATCTAAAAAATATCTTATTTTGTTTTAAGAAACATTACAAGAATATTAATAATAATAACTAATCTACAAGTGATAACAGTGCAGACAACTTTCTTGCTCATAATATTCAAAAGAAATTATCCAAACACAATATTAATAACATAGATAAACCCTTTTCCTGTAAAGAATTAAAGGAACAAGTAAAAAATCTTAAGACAAAAAAGGCACCAGGGCTGGATGGTCTAATTCCAGAATTTTTCAAACTCTTACCTGATAACATCTTGAAAATCTTACTCAATATATTCTAAGAAGTTAAAACTACAACAAACATCCCTCCCTCCCTCATGATAGTATTTTATCATCTCTCCCATCTTAAAACCAAATAAAGAGCCCAACCTTTGCACATCATACAGGACAATCTCTTTACTTAACATTGCCTACAAGATATTCATGTCTATTTTAGCAGACAGATTAAATAATATTCTTTCAATATTAATTCATGTAAACCAAACCAGGTTTATCAAAAACAGAAAGGTACATGACAATATAATTAGATTACTGTCCTTAATAGACTTAGCAAACAAGAAAAAAATGAGCTTTCTATTTTAAGCCTTGATATAGATAAAGCCTTTGACTCCCTAGGTTGGCCATATCTGTTTAAAGCTCTGCAAAAATACAATTTCTCCCCAAACTTTATAGGATTAATTAAAAAAACTATATGAAAAGTCCATAGCCTGTGTAAAGATTGGATCTTATCTATCTAGCCCATTTGAAATATTAGGAGGTACTAAACAGGGATGCTCCCTCTCCCCATTACTCTTTGCCCTGGCTATTGAGCCTCTTGCTAATTATGTTAGAAATAATAACAGCGTTAAAGGATATAAAGTGTCAGACAAATTATCACCCAAGATACAACTGTTTGCCAATGACCTACTAGTAACTTCTAATGATATTGAAAATACAGTAGCTCACCTATTACATAATCTAGACTTCTTTGCAAACATCTCTGGTCTATAATTCAATCACAACAAAACTCAGGTGCTTCTAGTGAATAAAAATGTTACTATGAAACTTAGATCAAAAAGAGACATAAACTGGGAGGGCACGCATATTAAATTTCTGGGTATCATTATTAAATCCAATTATAAAAAATCACTTATATCTAATTACCAACAGCTTATAAACTCAATTACTAGTCTAATAGACAGTTGGATTAGATTCTTCTTCACATTTGAAGACAGACTTACTTTAATTAAAATGATACGGTTACCTAAAATCTTAGCAATTGGCCAAGTTCTAATAATTCCCCTACCTGTCAGACTTAAACAGAAAATCAATAACTTATTACTTAGCTTCTTTTGGTATCCCAAAATACCAAGAATTTCTTTTCTTTGGCACACCACAAGCTGGGATGAAGGCGGTATAGAGTTTTGAAATATTGATTTAAATTTAAACTCTGCATTTATTAACACCATGTTGCTTTGGAATAATGCTTCTTATACATCATATTGGACATCAATAAATGAAACCTTACTTCTTAATAATAATAGGACATTGCTTGAACCATATACTTAAATACGTACAAACATCTTTATATGGATTATAAAAATGTACATTCAAAGTGAAAGGTCAAAACTTATTCTCACAACTCTTATAAACCAAATATTGCTGCTGTTTAAAAAAGCTTATGTTTTCTAATCAATTAATTAAGAATTTATTAATAATTCTGTTTCCTATTGCTTACACAAATGAATGTTTGATATCTTTTGATACTCAGAAAATGTTAGAATTTATGAAGGGTGACCTATTATATTGGAATCAATTTCTCTCAGCTAATAAAATAAGTTCTGCTGACTATTTGATCAGCAGATATAGTTTGCAAAATTGCAATTGGCTGGACGTCCGAACTTGCAAGTATTTTATACATACTAATCTCATACCCTCATTGCAGGCGTACAATAAGAGTAAGTTAAAAAATCTTGTATTTTATCTAAACAATTATTAATAGCCCAGCCAAGAATACTTCATACATATTTGTTATTTATAAAATTCTCAGAAATTATTTTAGCAAAACAGATGTTTCTTTTTGGAATTATTCAAGGGAGGTTAATAGATAAGTATTCTCAGAAAAAGATAACAAAAACTTTGTTTACAGTTGGTGAAGGAATCCACATCTTCCCTGTTCTGGATTGTATACACATGCCCCCTGATTCATGAAGCTTGCGCGAGGCGCAGGCGTAGCGTATGTGGGATAACGCCAAATATGTCCGCCGAGCGGTTCAGGTAAGAACCAATTCCACGTGCACTACCGGCGTACACCAGATCTGCGCAGCCCTCGGCATAGGCATGCTAATCATCCCATGTGCAGTGTCGCACCATGCAAATAAAGGCATACAGCGATTCACAAAGTGGTGCAGGCGTAGCATAAACCCATGGAAATGTAAACCAAAAAACATGGTTTACATTTTCCCAAACAGAACATCGGAGCTATGGAAGCAGACCAGACTCATGTATTACAAAGTTAACATAACACCTAAAAAACAACATTTAATGTCATGTCCACAGTAACACACAGTACAACTGCAGGGCATATGTGCGCAAACAGGAATACAAAGAAAATATATACAAATGTCATAAAATCGCAATGTAAGATAAATCAGGATTTCACCATAATACGCAATAGTAGGCATGGTACACCACAAGCAAGGTGCAAGGGTTGCCAAGGGCCCGCGACAGTGTTCGGCATGGTAACTATAAATTAGTAGTCAATGCCATGCAAATGAGGCAGGTAATACTGAATCGCAAACGTCCCGCTGGATGAAGGATGTACCAGACGGCGCAGCGCTACAACACCGAGGAGTGTCTCAAAGGTGATACATGACATCAGCAGAGGGGTGTATCACCGTAGCTGTAAGCACATTAGAGCAATGAAATCTGGCCTGGCAGTTGCTAAGCAAAGCTGCAGGACAGGGGTGGGGAGGAGGGTCTAGGATCATTCAGCTGAGAGCACAACTGGTGCCCGAAAGCGCATGTGCACGGGGATGAAAACATGCCCGAAATCCGGTATGCGGATGCACGTGCCACGAACAATAGCACAAACAGGCAGGTCAGGTAAAGAAAAGAAGGAAATGCAGAAGTAGGGTAATTGGCGTACTACTGAGCAATTAACACCAATCAACTCACGGTGGCCAATCGACGGCAGTAGACAAGCTTGCATGCAGAAACCTGCAAAACAGGATAGGGGAGGCATAGGATTTCAAAGAAAGGAGGGGAGGAATTGGAATGCAAAGATAGGAGAACTGTCATAGCAGAGCAAAGCAAACCCACAGTAGACTGGCAATAGAACACATTACGCAAGATAAGCCAGGTCTAGGAAAGTACAAATGAAAGCAGGCTACATGATGCATGCCAGCAAATGGTAGGTGTAATGTGCACAAATGTAAATGGAAGGGAAGGAGGTAATTTATGGCAGCCAAATGTAATGCAACACCAAAGGCAGCACAATTGTGGTTCCGGTAATAAGACACAGAAGATACCCTGTAGCCACGATTGTACATACACACCCTATGACATCATCAGTGTTCACAGCAAAATAGTATAAAGTGTGAAAGCACCCAACACACACCTGTGTATTCCCAAACACAGCACCATAGGTGTAAACAGATGGGGAACTTTTAAAATGTACATGTTAGGAGCTGCCATAGCTGTGATTCATAAGCATGTGTTACAGACCGACGGTGTTGTGGAGGATGATGCCGACAACCACCGTAGGCCTTGGAGGAGGAGAAGAGTGTTCAGACCAAGGGTAACCTACCAGGGGATACATGATCTGGAGATAGTAGAGCATTACAGGGACATCTTACAGCAAATAGTAGAGCTGTGCCGGCCACGCCTGAGAACCAGAAACAACAGAGGGGAACCCATCCCAGTGGACACGAAGGTATGTGTAAGCTTGTGAATACTAGCCACAGGTACCTTTCAAAGGCCAGCTGGAGATATAATGCAGATCTCACAGGCTTCAGCATCCAGGGTACTACACCAGTTCCTGGATGCCATGTTACCACATGCCAATGAGTATATATACTTCCCCCGAACTCAGGAGTAGTTGGCCAGTAATATGCTTCACTTCCATTGTGTGGCAAACTACCCGGAGGTACTATAGACTGCATGCACATACATATCAAGTCACCACCCTGTGAGCATGGTAGGCGCTACATAAACAGTAAGGGATTCCACTCTATCAACTGCCAGGTCGTGTGCAATGCCCAGGGCATTATCATGGATGTGTGTGCTGGCAGCCCTGGAAGCTACCACGACTCCCATATCTGGCATGCCTCACAGCTGTATCAGGTATTTGTCAGGGGGGACATCCCACAAGGCCACCTTGTGGGGGATGCTGGCTATGCTCTGGAGCCATGGATAATGACCCCCATCAGAAATGCACACACACCAATGCAAGAACACCATTATGAGGCACACGCACAAACCAGAATCATCTGCTGAAATCATGGTTCCGGTGCTTGGACACATCTGGTGGAGCCTTGCAGTACTCTCCAGGCACGTGTGCCCACATCTTCATAGTATGTGCCATGCTACATAATATGATCCTGCGGAAACAGCTGCAGCAGGGTCAAAATGGGAGAGGTCCTCACAGCCCACCGCAATTGCTAAGGCCAACACAGGCACAGAGGGATCCAGACCATGGACACACTGTGCCAGCCCCAGTAGGCAGACGGAGGCATGCCCAATATGCCTATGCCTTGGCAAAGAGGGAACGTATTGCACATACTCTGACAGTGTAGGCCCCCACGGACTGACATTCCTCTCCACCTGCACACACAGTAAAATGGATGGCACACAAACACGACCACCTGTAAATTGTGATGTATAGGTGGCCCACTGTGGAATCCTACATAGGCAGCCCTCAAACATTGTACACGCAACAGCCCTTGGAACACGGAATGTCAACACCTGAACAGTACATGTGCCTATCAGCATCTGTCGGTGCTGTGTGTATAGGTTCTCAGGTACATCGGTAGGTACACGCCCGACTGTCAGAGGCAAAACACAAAACGGGGCAAACAGTGTCAACCGTTGCCACAACATCGAGTAAGCAACTGTCGCTTACTGGAGCAGAGGCAATCGCTGGAGCACATGTGTGTAAGCACTGCCCTGCACACACTCAGCACATATTCCCCACTGCGTTAATGAAGGGCTCCACATAATGTAATCATGTATGTTGTGTCAAGGCAGGGGATGTACCCATGACAGGTATTCGTCACCCCAGCATGCTGCACCCACGGTCGTATGAAGGTGTAGCACATTATCTGGTGTAGCTCATTGTGATATACATACCCAATGCCGGAGTACATCCAGTAAACCTCACATGGACATACCATTAACTGGACTCATCAATATGTAAACTAACTGAGTTATCCACGTGAGTGCAGCGTGGAGTAACTGCTGTAGTCTACTCCACATACAAAATGACATAATACGTGTACAACTCCCAGATGTCCAAGTGGTATATGCAGTGACCGTCGTGCATGTTCCCAGTCCCATGTCCTGCAAGGGATGTAACGTAATCCCGACGGCACGGGTAATGCATTCCAGATGCAGGTCATCAGAATATGTGTAGCACACGTTAGCGGGAATATGCGTTGCCCACTGCTGGTAAGCGATGTTTAAATACGACTATACGGATATGCGTGAAACAGGGCTAAGCTTCACCAACCACTGCGCTGATCATGGTCAATGATGTACAGAACAGGTGAAACCAGCATTAGTCACCCCTGAACAAATAGCGCTGCTCTGAAGGGTAAAACGACCACTGCTAGGAGTTGAACAGGCAATCATGTATACAATCATCCAACACTATTGCTAGCCAAGATGTACCTACGGTAGGGTTGCCACATTTCAAATGACCAATGTGGGACATACGCCAGATGTCTGCAGGCCGACACATACACCCGGCCAGTACGAAAACCAGAACGTCAGTGTTTTTCCTAGATAAAAGCTTATTCTAGTAATGGTCGTATTTACGTGTTCCATGTCCTGTAACATGTAGGTGGTTCAGATACAGAATAAGTGTTGTATGCAACTATTACATAAACTATAGGGAATATGTTTGTCCCAAAGTCACAGGACATTTGCCATGTTCACAAATATTTTGCAGAACACAACTGCACAAATAGGCATTGTCCCTCGCAAAGTGGGACGGGTGGTAATCCTAACCTATGGCAGGTGTGTAATGTGACAGGTACAGACACAAACGTGCGAAGTCCAGGAAACACAGTATACACCAACAAACACACAATGAAAGGTGTAGCATGCCTGTCACCACCCCTGTCAGAGACATATATATATACATATATATATATATATATATATATATATATATATATATATATATATCTACACATATATAATACAGATAGAAAGGGCGATAGTGTGATCTATGTTGATATATATATATATATAAATAGGTCACTGACATTCAAAACACCTTGGAGGTACAAATAAATAGGATACCGCCAAGAATGGAATGTGTCACATACCGACACACGTAACCACGAGGCTGAAAGACAGAAAGAACACAGTACTGGAACAGTAGAACCGTGAGCAATATTATGCCGATAGGAAGGGACATGTAGTTACCGCTGCCGCCGGTGCGGTCCACGTAGGTACCGTGTACAACTGTGTTTGTGAGTGATGTAGCCTTTGTATGTGTGTGTTGAGGGTGCCATGTGCGTTTCCGTGTGACTGTAATGTGTGTGTGTGTGTGTGTCCGCATCGTGTGTCTGTAGGTGCCAACTCGTAGGTAGATTATTACAGTAGGTGTGGGTATAGCTAGCCGTAGGCATACGGTAAACACCTGTCCCACATTGGGAGGGACAGCCCCTCCCTGGGCAGGTGTGTCCTGACATGAAACATTACAAAGGGCAGCTGTCCGAGAGTTTAGGACATTAGTATGTCCCAAATATTATGCAATAGTTGCAGGAAATAGTCATGCCTGTATGTAAGAAACGGAAATGTTACATGCAATATGATAAGTAGGCAAAGTCCAAGAACAATAGGTATGTAATGAGGATAAAAGTATGTGCTATCCTGTGTACTGACCGTGGCTATATGTCAGCCTGTAAACACCACTGTGTGACCCGCAAGTGCCCAACTATGGCCATATGAAAAGGTGGCAACCCATGCCACAGAGAGTCTGTCACCAACACCACTGCAATGACTGCAAATATCTGGGACAGACATACACGGGATAGCTGTCATTTAGAAATATCCCTGCGCATATCGCTGTACATCCGGAGGTATGGAAGTATCAACCTCACTTGCATACCATATAGAAACCAATTAACAACGGCCCAATTTACAATTCTGTAACAGAAGTCAACTAAGTGATATTTCTTTAATTAGGGAAGGAGCCCACACACATATATATGGACTATGTAGAAATGCAAGCCCCACAAAACCGTATATGCTAAGTACACCCGCCTACATCCCCCACACTGGAAACAATAGCAATACAGACCGTAATCACAGCACAAACATCCAGTTAGTCAATTACATCTGCTGAACCGTTAACATACCTTGTGAGAGACACATTTAAAGGCGCCATGCAAAATTGTATTTGTTGTATAATGGAACAAACGGCGATGTTACAGGTGTTGTTTGCAATAGTCCGTTATCAGACAGGTGCGATGACAGGTACAGTCACATGTAGAACCACATACTCAAGCCGTCACACACAATCCATGGGGGACATGACTCCAAACTACACTTGGCTCTACACATAGCAGTTGCAATTACACACAACAAAACACAATACAGACCGTCTCCCTGATGGTAGGGCAAATGGCCAACACCCAAGTGGAGAATTCAATTATACCCCACTGTTGCCACGTAATTGGCGAATGGAGTAGCTGCACAGCTGATGCCCACGTAATTAGTTACACAGGAACACCAATTGGCGGCAGTAAACCACATGTTGCAGGTATCGACGTATATAAGGATGACTTGCCAGATATGCAAACCGTATGCTCATACCATAAAACAGTTTAAAGAGTGATACAGAAGAGCGAGAGAGAGACGAAATACCGGAACGATATCAAGGTATGTAGAACACTCGGTATGTAACTGTATATATAGCATGTTCTGTATTAACTATGTCAGTGTATGTATAGCCTGGTTTGCATTAATTAAAAGTGTCCGCAATGCATAAAGTGGGAAATGGTATTTATGTAGTGATGTCTTGCTGATCATACTAACTCTTGTAGAAGTTGTGCGTCCAGCAGTGGGCCACAAGGTAAACAGCACAGACACCACAAGGGATGCAACATGAGGGCTTTAAACAGAACAATGCATACGACCGGCCGTCAGTGGCAGGGTATGCCCAACAAGTACGTGCCATAGCAGGAGATAGTATATGTTGATATACTATAACAGTACGCATGTGTATGGGCATATAATGACAATGACATGTCTAAGGTGGTCCTGCTGTGCAAGTATGCTTTGCATTATGGGATACCATGTACAATATGTGTAATGTATAGTATAGTAGATTGATATGTCAGATGTGCTACACAGGAGAACAGGCATATTATGCATACCAAAGGTATCGTATAGTGATGTGAGTAGCATTATTTAATTAATTTATTTATAAACAGTTATGATGAAATAAATAATGCAATCCACTCTGTTCATTTGCAAAGGATGCAAACATTTCTCCTATACTAGAATAGCAGAAGAGATGTGACAGACAAACAAGAACATGATTGGCTTGTACAATAACAGGATACATACGGCCTGTAGTCACGGGACATTGTAATAGCATGATAGCTAATCTAAATGGAAGGGCTACTCCAGAAACCATGCACAAAGGACATGTAATAGCTCCACAGGTTCATAGTGGGGTACCATGCAGTCTGGCAAGTCTATGTGTAACAACAACTACAGTGTTCACACCAGTGGCACCTCCCTAGGGTAGTGTCCTGTGAACAGAAGAGCCATATGTAACCTGCACCTCTGCACAGTACAGCCACTGCAGTGATCCCTGGCATACATGTGTCCCCCATCCACCAAGTGAGGTATCACATGAACAGTGCAACTGAGTGTCCCTGCGTGATGTACATAGGAATCTTGTTTCAAAGCATGGTGAGTGTCCAGTCTGGGAATGCAACCCCCAAGCACATCCCACCTATTGTTGCGTGTGTGCACATATCTATGAGCATGATGCTCACAGTGGCTATTGTTTATGTCGCATATGCGGAGTATATCCATTAACATAGTTGCAGACATGGGCCCTGTCTTTGCAGCAGAGGTCACCCCTGAGTATGTAGTCTGCAAATGTGTACAGACGTGGTGTCCGTACTTCAGCTTCATACATTAACTGTCGTAGCTCAATAAATGTCATGGCGTGTTAATGTTGTGTTATGTAAAGCTGTAGCTGTTGTGTAAGGTACACCCTAAGCGGGGTGTTGTACCCTTGCATGTGTGTATAAGTCCAGTGTTCAGAGGTACAATGGGTGCCTATGTACCAGCTATACACCCAGTACAGACAAATGTGGACACATAGAAGGATATCCATGCCACAGTGACAATGTGGTAATTACAGGAGTGTGTGTGACATATGTGTGTAGTACGAACACGTACAATGTGACATGTATGTAGGGGACTAACACCTATTTGATAACCAGTGGGTGGATGGTGTACTGCAAAGGTGATGTTCATATACCTAGTGTCATGCAGGTTGAGGCCATGATGTTCATATCAGGTATCCGTCACAGTGACATCCGTATGGATGGGGTCAGTATCAGCTGGTGGATCAACAACGGCACTTGGTATGCAGTGGTCTGTAAAGCTAGGCAGGGAAGGTCCCTCTGTGGTAGCCTGTACCTCAGGGAAACATATACCGAACATGAGGGCCCCATGACTGAGGACTGTTGTATGCCAAGTGTAACTAAAATGCAGTATGTGATATGGTATGCTACCCTCAGTGTGTGTGTCCCGTCTATTAGCCACTTTGCATAACATCCTGAGACATATGTTTTGATGTGCAGGTGGATGTGTATGTTGTCAATACCAGAATGGAGAATGGTGCTGAAAGGCAGCGAGAGGACAATGTAGGCTGTGTGGACCCCCGTGTTGTCATCAACTACTCTGATCACTGTATGAAAGGAGTTCACCAGGTGTAGGAGGCATGCTGTGGCCCCAACAAGACCAACCCGGGTGGCATCAAAGGACCGGAGCACAATAAAGTCTCAGCGAATGATGTCCATGATGATGTGCCCTATAGCCGTGCAGAACAGTCTAGTCAGGTGTGCAGGGCAATAGTCCCAGTCGTGCATTGTGGCACCACCTGTGTGGAGTGTAACTGTCTCTGTGTGCCAGTCAGGGGCCACAATGACTGGTACAAGGCTATTACTGAATATGGTGTCCCAGTGTGGAGACATGTCGTTCAGAGGTTTGTGGACATCACAGCCTAGGATTTTGTAGGGTGACAAGGGGCCAGTGTCCCAGGACATATAGAGTGCAGGTCAGTACTGTGTAGGTGTGACCACAGGGACACCGCAATGTTCCTGCAAGGAACGTGGCCCTGTAGGGAGTGAGAGGGTGTAATGTTAGCATTGAAGCCATCAGACAGCATGTTGCCAACATCACCTGTTTCTGTCATGTTCCAGAGTGACAGTTGTATGTGTGAGCAGATGTGGGTATTGCCAATGACTACTGACATACCACCATAATGCCTTGTGGTACATCCCGGAATGTGTCGCAGTAATGTGTACGTAGCTAGTTATGGAGTATGTGATGTGGGATCCCATGGCCCTACCAAGGCTGACCAGTGAGTTACCCCACCCATGGGAATGTACACCACTGTGCAACAGCCCCCACCTGTTGTTGTAAAGTATGTCCATGGAACTGCACCCCAGAGTGGCGTCTGTTATCTGGTGTGTACCATCATGGTTCTGTGTGGAATAGCATGATCCATTTTGTCGTGTACATGCTAATGAAGTGCACTGGGGTATGTCTCAGCATTTGTATGTGCATTGTTCACCTGCACGTGTGTCATGACGTCAACTACCGCTGTCATAAGACATCTGTAATAGGTGTTGTAGTACTCTTGTACTGTGTATGCCATGAAGTGTGGCTAATAAGGGTGAGTAGCATATGTTCAGATTCCACCAATGAGGGGATAACCCCAGGTGTGGAACAGCAGTCACATGTTGGTAGTGTCCATGTCAAGGATACTGTTGGTCTTGGAGGTGGTGTGTATGGGTCGATCCTGCCGAGCGGAGGTTATGACTCACGGACAGCGTACGCCTAATGTGTCGGTACATGTGTGGCTATCACAGTTAAGTGTGGGTTACTGTCAGTCTCACATCAGTAGCAGCAGTCTGTGCCCAACTGTCCAGTACACCATGAAATGAGGTCTGTTAACCATGGGGTATGTTGAATCCGCAGCTTGTAACACTGTGTATAGCAGTTCCAGACACAGTTATTTGCACGTAGAGCACCTGTGATGCATTGTGCTAAGTAACCAGCCGGGATGTGTGTACAACATAGTGGAGTATGGGGTCACCTCAGCCATGGGTGTGCCAGTCCAGATACGTGCATGAGAGGTACAGTCTGTCTATAACCAGTCATTGCAGGTGTGCTCTGCAGAGCCTAGAGGCAGGTCCCAGTCACTGCAGAGATATTGAAGTGGTGCAGTATCAGGTGTGCCTTGCCTGCGTGTGTCACAGAGGATGATGTCAAGCATTGTGTTACATGACCACATGTTTTGCTAGCCAGTTCCCATTCTGGTGGTGACTGTTATTGGACACTGTGCAAGACAGGCAGTATAAAAGCAGCAAGAGTCCAACATGTGATCCGTACTCCCAGGGCTGACAGGTGCAGGTCAACTGTGCCAAAGCATCATGTTGTTTGACCAGGTCAGTCAAAGTGGACAGGTACCAGACTCCTGTTGAATGACAGCAGAAGCATGGGCAACTGTTGGAGTGACAGAGTCGGTCGTTGTACAGTGGTAACAGGTCTGGATGACTGCAAAATGCTCCCCAGGGCTCAGACCACACCATCAGGGCTATAAGACTGGTGGACTATTGCATGTCCCTGCACACGTAGTCTGTGCCCTGAGATACAACTTCAGTCACACTAACATGGAAAATGACAGTCACATCGTACCTGCTGAGGTGTGGCATGGGTGCATAGGTTATGTTGCAGAACCAGTTACCTGACAGCAGTATGTAAGTGACTATCACCTTGTGTAGCCTGCTGAGTGGAACAGCAGTGTGACTGTTGACAGAGTCACCTATGACAGGTGTGTTGTGTATGTTATGACACCCTATTGGCTGTATGTGATGGGCACACGTGTCTGTGGGCTATAGGTTGGTGTGGTAGTGTTTGGTGATGTGGGCTGCCATTGGTGCCTACACAGAGTATGGAGGGGTACTGCACAAGGTGTCCTCATATGTGTGGCCTGTGGTGGGGATCATGTGAGACTATTTGATGAGTGGGGTGTGTTGCAAATGTTACACATCCCCACGTGACTGTCAGGTGCAGTCAGGGTTGGTGACAGTATAACCCCCAGCAGGGCTGCATATGTGCATCCCCCACAGGCTGTACTGTTGTATGTTGGGAGGTGTGCATTGACTGTGTACATGGGAATAGCTCTATTGCCACATGTACAACATAGTCATCATATAGACAGGCAATAGCACTGGTACGTGCCAGTTGGACATGCCTGTATATAACTGGTACGTGCCAGGTGGACATGCCGTATAAACCACCATGTCTCACGAGATATGTGAGTGATGTGTGTACGACAGCTGTTGTACTCTAAGAAAGCTGGAAATGTATGGACAGACAGTGTACCTGTGAGAACTGGTGTGGAATGGGTGCTATACTAAGCAGTAGCTCATAACATGGCAAGAAGCTCTGAACAAGTGCTGAGCATGAACATACAATACAGATAGGGTGTTGGATAATATCAACCCACAAGTGTTGACGACAGTCATGATTGGTGGCACCGCATCAGAACACTGCCAGGTATGGTCTGCAAGTCCATGAACCATTATCAATGTAGATGTTAGCAGTACAGATGCACAAGACAGTACGGATGTTTGACTACAAATGCCTTTGTATGTCACAGGAGTGTTCTACCAGTGGCCTGTTGACAGACTCACAACTACTAAAGGTGCTACAGTGACATGTACATATCACACCACTGTCAGCTACAGTAAACCAGGGTTAATGTGTTGTACCCCACCCTCATTGTAGCCCATACCACACAGACAAATGTCAGCCATCTGTGTATGTGAGGATGTGAATGGCCATGACCTATGGGCAATAGTTGTCAGAGTGTTGTGAACAACATACAAAATGGGCTGTGTGTGTGAGGTGTGTGACATATGTGCACATTCTGGTGGATGATATCAGCAATGTCACTGCTAGGGGAATATCCCTGTACCCATTAAGTACCACCAAGGATGTGGTCAACATTATGGACACTGTGTTAGGGATGGTGTTGTGCAGTACACCTCCCTGAGTTGGAGACATCTCCATGGCCCTTTAGGTAGTCATCTGAGGTAACCATGTCATGACAGGGTGGCATCCATGAACACAGAGATCATTGGACAGGCATACACAGCACCCGTGTGACCAATATTGGAACACATATCACCTTCCAGGGGTAGGGGCCATGCAGGGAATTCCGATAACAACCTCCACAATACTCACCTCCAGTATGCAGCATGCTATCCACCTTACATACAGACATATGCCACACTATGCTGTTGGACATGCTACATGTCCATAGCCTGATCTGAAAGACTTACGTCATGGACAACCACTGTCCTACGACTAGGATGGACACATGCTGGCCAGATCCCTGTGTCATACCTGTGACATACTCCTGCCATACCATGCAGCCCTGTCCACATAGCTGCACATATCATCCCTGTCATACATGGTGTGATGGCCATATGGTAGATGTAGTATCAACTGTCTGGATCAGTAATGTGTCACTGATGCCCCTCGCGGTGGCGTAATGGGTGTCAGATACAGCTAGTAAACCCTGCCCATATGTGCTATAGCTGATAACCTTACCTGCAAATGATGTCCGACTAGCCATTGTCCCATGTCTATCCCATGTGCAACACAGGCAATCCATGACAGGATGCTGAACAGCTGTACAGTGCAGTGTAGATGTCTATGGAAAAACAGATGCATGTATAGGTTTCCATGTGTACTTGTGCATTGTCATTGCCCAAGTCCATTAAGGCTGTGTCTGTGTTGATATATGACATATACACAGCATCAAGGTCAACTGCATTACCATGGACACATCCGGGCATGTGCAGATAGGTAAGAACACCAGTGCAGGCAAACAGACATGCCCACACGAAGACAGCAGTCACATGCAGTATGAACACTGTAATGAGGTGACACACATATATGGAGATGATATCCAATGCATAATGGGTGTTACAAGTGTGAGACACATACATGCCAGTCATGTCAGTGTCATGATGATTTGCAAAGATAACTGTGTAGAGGTACTAGAAATGTATGTGCAGCTGTATCACTGTACATGTCTGAAAATGTGACCTGTCACCTTCATTATTTCTTACAGATAATGCCTCGTACACACCTACCAGCATACAGCCGACAGGAGGATGACATCCTAATCCCGTACCTCCATGAGAACCATGAGGTGTTATTTAGCCATGTGCCACAGCACACACAGCAGCGGGACGACCTGTGGCAGGATTTTTGCAGGAGGGTCAATGAAGTGGGTGGCCACAACCACACCTACCAGCAGGTGCGCAGACACTGCATGGACTTGATACATCATGCAAAACAGCGTGCCACTGCAATCGCCAGGGAACACGGTGGAACAGGTGATGGGCCACCAACCCAGCCTCCACTCACACACACAGAGGAGCTACTGGCCAGTCTGGGGACACCCTCAGAACAGCTCCCACAAACACTAGCAGCCATCGTGGAGGTGGGTGTCCCCCAACCAATGAGCCTGGAGTTGCTTAGTAAGTCAGTACTGAACATATGGTCAGTATATCCCATGTACGTGCATGTGTCACTGTACATCATGTAATGTAACAACATATACAAGGTATGTGGACACACATGCTGCATACTACAGTATGCTACCCTGTGTATGCACCATACCTCTGAACTGTACAGGTATTTGCAAAATGTCCAGATGTGTGCCTCATATTGTCGGTGTGTTCCCCTTAATATCTGTCCCTTTCTGGCAAATAGCTGAGGATTGGAGTAATTAAATGATGACAAACATTTGTGTTTACGACTGCACATCCCTTGTAAAAACCATGTACATGCAAACCTATTATTCTAGCAACTTTCTAAGTTTGTAAGAGCAATATTTAACATCTGTCCCTATTTGTCCCCATCATAGTAGGCTTTGTCCAGATTTATTGTTCTAACAGGTTGAGAGGTATGGTACGCACACATGTGCTTACTATATGCTATTGTACAGGTGAATGTGTTAACTTGCACAGTGCACCCTGTGGCTGTCATACAGTCATGGATAATGTTCATACTGCTGTGTCACCCCTATACAGGTACCTCTGGCATGCCGCACAGTCAAGAGTCCATTGCAGGTGAGACTGTCATCGATATCAGGCATATCAAAGCATAGATCTATTCGCCATGTGGCCAGTTAATACTTGTATGCATGATGTTCATTCCAGACATGATATACAGGTCGCATCACCCATCATCCACACAGGCCACCCATGTGCAATATATACAAATGAAATGACACACAGACATGAAACCACAGTATTTGTCATTGCTACAAGTGTGTCCAGCTGTGCATACAATGGTGGAGGTGTTCTACAATGGAGGCATATGTACTATACAGTGGAACAAAACGTGTGGTACACAAAACAGTACCACACTGTGAGCAGTGATATGGGCAGCCCACAGGCGTCACCATTGTGTTATATGCCCCTGCAATGGATTCACACATTGTGATGTGCCATCCGACATGTCTCAGACACGTAGTGTTTTGGCTGCAATATTGTCACACTTTCCCATATCCCATACCCCACATACCACACATACACCTGTTGTCTGCATAGCCCTGTGGATGGTGACATATTCGACATCTAAGGGTGTATGTCATATGGGACAACACGGACATGTGTGATAGACAGCCATCACACACATATGACCAACACATGTGCACACATAGCCATGGGGGATGGCCAGAGACATGTAGCCACACAGTAGATGTGATGTGGATACACCCTTTCTCACTTTGTCCACACATGGTCCAATTACTGCCCTACTAGAATGATTGCACAGGTGATGTGGTACGCTGCACATCTTAAATGCCTGTGCACAGCTAGTGGAGGTGTCACTGACGTCTACCTCATAAGATGTGTTGAACATGATGCCTGTGTCATAGCATGACAGTAGTCACCTCTACAGCTTCTACTGACAGTGACACCAGGCCACAGATACTGTACATTTCCCTTGCTGCCATAGGACATCACTGTTAGCTGTGCACCTTGTGTGTATGGTACATCAATGTCATGTGTGAAATGGTGAAGTGACAGGTCCGCTATGTGTGGACATGGTTGCCAGGCAGCTAACACTCTGTAGTTATCGTGCAGGGGTACCATCTGTATGTCCTCCAGTGACCTGTCACATGACACAGCATGGTTTGGTGTGGTGTGTATACACCTCAGCATCGTGGGTCACAATCCACAGGTATGTCATGGGTACAAATGCAGTTCTGGATATGCAATGTGTACATATTATGCACTGTTTAGCAATATAGATGCCTCATGATGCCATACAATGGCACAGTGTCTGTACTTCACACTGTACAGCAATGTAGATGGCTCACAGTCCCCTACCATGCCCATGCACATTTGCTCAACATGCATTCTATCTGTAGGGCATACGGACAACACCACAATGTGATACCCAGTATGATGCTGTACATGTGTCAGAACACCATTGTGTCAGACATGTATGCATGTTAATGTACACGTCAGCAGATTACATGTCAAGGTCACGTCAGCCATGTGTACTGTTATCCTGTTCTGGTCCACATGGTGTATCACGAGGATGCATGCATACTACCATGATCGTGTGAATTGCATGGCTAATGATATGACACTTGCTTGCTGTAGTGTGCATTCCAGGAGGTATGCTTACAAACACTATTGATGTCTGAGCTGCATGCTGTCAGCTGTATCACAAGCATGCTGCATGCCATCTGTCATATCACATGCATGGTGTGTCAGTGTGTGTGTGTGTGTGTGTGTGTGTGTGTGTGTGTGTGTGTGTGTGTGTGTGTGTGTGTGTGTAAGTGTGTGTGTGTGTGTGTGTGTGTGTGTGTGTGTCAGTGTGTGTCTATTGTGATTTAAGAGTCTTTCTTTGCATTCACAGGTGATGTAGGTGCGTTAAGCTCCTGCGGTCCATCTGATGTTAGTGTCCCCACAGATGCTAGCAGTGATGAACATATGCATGAGGTACAGGCAGGTTTGTCAGGGGCTGAATCTGTGCCAATGGTTGCCATCCCAGCTATGTCCCCCTCTTCCCCGCACACAGTTCAGCTGCCAATACCGCATCACCAGTGGCCATAGAGGAAGGACAGTCAGCGTCTGCTAGCGTTGAACAGGAATGTGTGGTGGCTACAGAAGGTGTGTCTCCACACCATGGTGTCAGTGTACTGACTGCAGATGTGCCACACAGGCATGTGGCCGGTGCTGCTTGTAGGAGGACCTCTGGCAGACATGTACCTGCAGGACATAGCAGAGCAGCTGGAATCACCAGATGCATGTTCCAGACTGTAATGGCAGCACAGGCACATGCCGAATGGCAGAACAGAGAAGGGCAGAGGCTGCAGAGGGCTGCTATCCGTACCCTAAACAACAACATCCAGACATTGGCAGGTGCTCAACAGCAGATTGCTGATGTTCTGGGCAGGCGATTGGGTGACATGGTCAGAATCTTTGACCATGGCATGGCAATCCGCGAGCATGAGCTGTCTGTGCTGGAACATCTGGTAGGGGTGAGGCATAGGCCACATGGATGTAGGCCAGCTACACCACCTAGTGCAGGTCAACGTGAGCGTGCCACCTCACATGGCTTCTCCCATAGTGCCAGTAGCAGTAGCAGTGCAGCTGGTGCTGCACTGTCCACACCAGGACACAGCAGGCCACGTGGACGTGGCCCTGGATGTTCCCAGAGGGGACACTGTTCCAGTGGCCATGTGTCATCAGACAGTAGCCATTCTGTACCTCCGCCTGGTAGTGCCCGTGCAACCCATAGCAGGCACAGGACACGTGGCCATGGCTGGACACAGTGAGCTGTACAACCTGGTCTGTACAATCTGGAGCTGTCGATAATACCCTTGTGTAGGCCTCACAAATGACAGAACTGTGTGCACACATACATGCACACAGCAAACACAACTGTAGGGTTCCACAACACCCACATGCATACTGAACAGACATGTCCAATCAAATCACCGGCCCTTACCCACACACATGATGTCACCCATTGGTGCAGCCTATGCCCCTGGCAAACATTATCACCCTGTGCATATGATGAAGCCTGTGCCGCATCCCTGTCATCCACACCATCAGTGCAGGGATATGCTCAAATGGTCTGATGCACAGGGTGAACAGAATAGTGAGAGGTGTATGTTACATTACTTGTGTATGCATAGTGAGGGAAGTGTATGTTGCATTGGTTGTGTGTGAATAGTGAGAGACGTGTATATGACATTGGTTGTGTACTGTCGACATGCACCAGACATACCATGTAGTACAGGTGCAGCATGCATTGTGATATGTTCACAGTATGTGTCTCGGTTACAACAGTAACAGCATGTTGGTAATGATGTCCTGGTTCCCTCTTATGGTGTACTGGCATGTGCCTACAGGTAGCAGTGTTTGCAGTCCCCCATGTGTAACTGTGGAGTACTCACAGGCACATATGGCAATATCAGCATGCTAAATGTACCCTCAACCTGACTGTTGGAAAGTCTAATGTGACACAGATGTCCGCACATATACTGCACCTGAAGCATGTGGTCAGTTGAACAGGCTACAGCGGCCAGAGACATGACATACATACCAGGAAACATTACAGGTATGTTGACATGGTGCAGGGGTTGTACACAGCGGTCTGGCCAATGATGACGTTAGAGGCCACTTGATAGCATGAGGCCACACTGTGTAGCAGTAATACCCTGTCACATTACAAGAACATACAGGAACATGCGCACATTCACGGGGTCTACAACACTATAACGCACACCCAATAGTGTTGAGGTGAGGACCCTTGCCTATATGGTCATCACCCTCACAGTACTTTGCACCCACACGACGTGACACAGAAAAGGAACATGCACAGGTAGCCAGTACGGCTGGGACCGATGGCATCAACAGGGTAGAAGACTGCATCACCATGAAGGGTTAGTGATCCTGTTTTCACTGTATGGTAACATACACCCTCACACCAAGCACCAGGCAGCCATACATACACACACACACTGTGGTGACCACAAATGTGTATACGGATAGCCGATGTGTGTGATGCACCACACCTGCCGACGTCATGCTTTCCACACTGCAGTATGTACAGATCTCTACAACGGTGTACAGGGGTGTGTAACAATTGGGATGTAATCCCCACCATATGTGGCATATCTGGTCACACAAGTGGACACACATGGCAGTGCTGGGAATGATACACCTGCCATATGATGAGATGTTTGACAGACATGCAGCGGTATTGTCCACATTATGTGTACCAACCCTATGTCTGGAAATTATGCTGCTATATGCACATGGGAGGATGTAAGTGTTACAGGTGTCATGTGATGAACAGTTGGTAACATCTGACCGCTGTGTAAGTGTTATGTCATCATCATCAAGTAAAAATGACATAGCGTACTGTTTGCACATGTCATGGTAGGATGGCGTGTGATACACCTGTGAGCCACCCCCAGCAAACATCCATCTACACAGGTGGATCACCACTTTATGTACACACATCCCTCCATACGTGATGTACAACCAACCGTACTGTCAGTATGTCACCATATACAGGTGTCAATGATGGGGCTGCATTGCTACTGCATGTTGTAGTTAGGCACAGATGAGTTACAGATGTCAACCACTGCACATGCATGGTTGCTGCATGCACAGTACAGATTGTACATGTGTGTTGGTCCTACATGTGTCTCCTGTAGCCATGTTTGTATGCATTGCTATTGGTGGACACGTGTGTTGACATACATAACATATGGACTGTGGTATGATATCATGGGTGTCATAGGTGACTAGTACAGGGGAATGTGTCCTCGGTCAACATTGCTACCTCCTGTACTGTGAGCATTCAACAGACATGGACCCACTTTTCATTTGCATGCGTATGATTGTTTAAGCCACTTGTCTGCATGGGGGACAGCAAACGCTATGCTATGTACATATGTGTTGTGTGTGTGGTCCATGCACACATCCACTGCAATCACATGTCTGACATATCCAAACATGTGTGTTCGTTGGTGTACAGCAACACTCATCTGTCACAGCTGTGTAAGACCCAGGGCCCCTGGTATGTCTTGAGCTGACCTGGTCATGTATAGTGGTATCATTGCAATGCATAACACCTGTTGGAACCCTGTTGGTACATGTGTACTCTGCACAGTTGCTGTAGACCTCTGTACAGTCCACTGGTCATGTGTCACATGGTGTTGTGGTAATGTATGGCTGTGTATTGCTGCACCAATGACATGGTGATGTCTTGAGGGCTACAGTGTAGACTGTGGTGTGTACGTCTGTGATCTGCACCTGTGACAGCTGTGATGGCATCTGAGTGTGTACTGGTCACTGCATGTGAGTGTCCACCCTGTGTGTGGGGACAGTTATACCTTACTGTGCCCTTCCGTGTTTAGACTCCATCTGCATGCAAGACGGCCCTTTGCAACTGCTAAGTGTGTGAGCATGCCCAGTATGCCGTTGTGTAGATGGACACACAGGACAGTCCAAACTGAGCCCTTGCATGTTTAGACTCCGTCTGCATGCAAGATGGCCCTTTGCAACTGCTAAGTGTGTGAGCATGCCCAGTACACCGTTGTGTAGATCAACACACAGTACAGTCCGAATGGACGTGTATTACTAAGCATGTGGCCATGGCCAGTGATGCCTTGTGTCGTTGATGTCCCTCTGTGCATGGTCATGGCCGTTGACATCCTGTATAGCGATGGTGGTCATCCAGGCAACAGATGTCCATTTTCCACATCACGATGGATGCCTACTGAGTACACACTGGTTGACTATCTTGAAGGGTGCACTGTCTGTGGTGCGTCCTGTGTCTATGTATTGTTGTTGTAGTGCTCCGTAAATCTTTAGTTACCCCGATCACACCACTGCCGTGTGTTTGTCTATGTCTACCGTGGGACAGTAATATGTCTGTATGCTTTCAGACTGATTACTCTCTATACAATTCCTGTCAGCGTCCTTGTCTTTTGCGGATGATGACACGCACCTAGAAGTATGCCTCTGGGAGTGCTGTATTCAGTAATCTCAGTAGCGCATTCTGTAAAGGCGTCATGCTGTAGTGTGATAAGGTAGTCAGGTGTATGTTCCACTCCCAGCCCTGCCAAGTGTGTGTGTGTCTGTGTGTGTGTGTGTGTGTGTGTGTGTGTGTGTGTGTGTGTGTGTATGTGTGTGTGTGTGTGTGTGTGCGTGTGTGTGCATGCGTGCTTCCGTCCGCCTGGGGACTTAGTCATGCTTTCAGACGCCTCACACCATAGATATTTCCTACCGGCGTCTTTGCCTTTGCGGATGATGACACACACCTAGAAGTATGCCTCTGGGAGTGCTGTGTTCAGTAATCTCGGTAGCCCGTTCTGTAAATGCGTCATGCTGTAGTGTGATAGGGTAGTTAGGTGTATGTTCGACTTCCAGCCCTGCCAAGTGTGTGTGTGTCTGTGTGTGTGTGTGGGGGGGGGGGGGGGTGTGTGTGTGTGTTTGTGTGCCCACGTGCTTCACTCCACCTGGGGACTCAGTCATGCTTTTAGACGCCTCACACCACAGATATTTCCTACTGGCGTCTTTGCCTTTGCGGATGATGACACGTGCCTAGAAGTATGCCTCTAGGAGTGCTTTGTTCAGTAATCTCGGTAGCGCATTCTGTAAATGCGTCATGTTGTAGTGTGATAGGGTAGTTAGGTGTATGTTCGACTCCCAGCCCTGCCAAGTGTGTGTGTGTGTGTGTGTTTCCAGCTGCATGACAACAGTACATTGCTTTTACAGTATTCACTCTCCATAACGTCCGTACGGCGTCTTTGCCTTTGATGCTGCTGTCTGCAGGCTAGACGTATGCCTGTGTGAATGCTGTGATCTACTAATCAAGGTAGCGCGTTCTGTAACTGCATAATGCTGTTGTGTGGTACAGTGGTTACGTCTGTGTTCTGCTCCCAACCCTGCCAAGTGTGTTGTGTGTGTGTGTGTGTGTGTGTGTGTGTGTGTGTGTGTGTGTGTGTGTGTGTGTGTGTGTGTATATATCTATATATATATATATATATATATATATATATATATATATATATATAGTATATAGATATGTATGTTGAGATTATCACTCTTGAATGTGCTGCATTATCTGTACGTGATCACCTTGGATGTATGTACATCTGCTATGGCTCTGTGATAGTGCACATACTGTGTGCTGTAGTGATCCTGGGTTACACTTGTGTAGTGACCAGTTATTGTGTTGCTGGGTATTACAAGGGGCATTGGAAACAATGTTAGTACAGCACCTTTGAATGGTCATGTGCAAATCTCGGCAACAGTCAGCAGTGGTTATTACCTTGGAGGGTGAGTATGGCTCATATACGTATGTATTAACTGACAATACTATGCAACTCAGGTTAACATTACTGACTCCCGTTTATCCACAGGTTGTGGTACAGATTCCAGGACTGTATATGTATACATTGACAGGTGCAGGACTGGGTTAGTGTTGGATGCATGGAGGGGTGTCCATGGCCAGTAATGGAGATCTGTACAGCCTGGCAGCTACAGTCTGTGACTGTCCCACAACCTCCTGTATATGGCTGACACATGCTGTACCTGTGTATATGAAGACACACACACTTACCACAAACAGCTAGGGCTATCACATACACACACCCATTGCATCACCATTGGGCCATGCAATAACCGTTGTCCCTCACACACACACACACACACACACACACACACACACACACACACACACACACACACACACACACACCTACGTGTAGATTGGATGGCTCAATGACAGCTCTGGTAATGTAACACCACACCCTGTGCATATGATGTCACCTATGCCACCACCTGTGATGTGTAACATTGATGCAGTATCAGACTAACCTGGTGCTGATGTACACAGTGGCTTTATACCACTGTATTGATGTTAGAATGTTGTTAACACAAAGTGTGATATCCTTCTAGGTGTATATCAGCAGGCATGATGCATTGCAGCTATGACCATCAATGTAGCATAGTTTACAGCACTGTTAATTCTGATGATGTATTCTCCATCCATGTGTCATTTCACTGATGTGTGTAGTATTAGCAGCATGTGTTTCTGAGTGTGCAGTACATGTGTGATGTGTGTAGTACACATTTATACATGCTTACAAGCGTGTACACTGGCTTACATGACATTACACGGGCTTCAACATTCGTACACTAGCTTACTAGTTCTTTAATGTGCGCACACGGGCTGACACTCACGCACACATGCTTACTCAGGCATACTGGCGTGCACAGGTGCGGACACGCTGTAGGCAGGTTTGCAGGAAACATCAGTGGTATCCATGGCGTACACCATCAGTCTCCTGACTTTCCCTTACACTGATGAGTACTGACAGCAAACATGTGACATTGCTCCAGTAAGATTACAGTGTTTTATACATACACACTCATGTTGTCACTTATCTTCTACTCTGATAGTCCCCTTATCCTACACTACACTGTAGAGGCTTGGCCCATATGGCATGACATATTGTGATTGACTATCCTCAGCCTCACTTGCATCAGATTGCCTACAAATGCTTGGTTACATCTCTGACAGAGCGCTTCCACACATAACAACCAGTACGCAGTAGCCATGTTGTCTCCAGCTTGCCATTCATCTGCATGGCGAACTAACATCTAACCAAACCTACATTTTGTATGTATATTATACATATTTGACTTGTTTTGAAGCGCAGCGTTCGTGCCGCCACGCTTCCACACCGGAGATCGGGGGAGGACAGCTACAGTTTTATCGATATCCAATGGACAAGAATGCCACTGGCCTTATATTTGGACATTGGCATGCTTCTTCGACTGTATTCATACTGTATTTGCAGCTGTCATTGCTCCATTTAGCAATGTGCAGAACGTTACTCGCTTAACATCCAGGTACATTTCTGCACATAATTCTGCTCTTGCACGGACAGCTTACTGTTTCATGTATTGCATATTTACATCATTTGCATAGCTTTCACCTACAAATGGGGTATGTTGCAAATCCCAATATTGTCCGTGCAACATTCGTGTTATGGACGGTCGTACACGCCCCTACAGGAGCTTGCTGAATAGCTTGGCAGACATCTTTCCTTGCTCTGTTCTCACTCTACTCGTACACGCCAGAGGCTTCGTGTATCATGGCTTAGGCTTTGCTGTGTGCTATGTCTATTTGTGGTGTATGCATGGCTGTGGGTATGTTGTGACCTGCTACATCTGGCATTTCTACAGAGCAGCTCCCACTGTCATCATTTGTAAAGGTGACAGCCCTATAGGTACTTTATATAGACTGCTGTGTCATTTGACATGTCAGCACATACCTGCGGTCAATACTGACCTTCCTACTGCAGTGCTTTTCATACCTTCTGAGTTATCTTGCAGTCGATAATACTGTTTCCTCTGACATGTATCTGTTTCTGATACAGGATATAATTTTATTACACCAATACACACAATATATGGTGGCATCACAGGCCAGATGCCATTACATTCCTATTGCAGGACATACCCACCCAGAGGGTTGTATTCCTCACAAAGGTCAAAAGGTGCTTATCCACACTTAATATTCCATCATGTACCTTATGTGTTCGCCGGTATTTGCGCTTTCCATCAGTGGCAGAACTCACGTGCGAGTGTGGGGGACTGGACACTGTATCAGGGACACTGCATGACACCCTGAGGGACACTTTTCTTTTGATTCTATTAACCTTCCACATTGACTTTCACAGGGCATACATTGTCATTCACATTTGTCGAGGTACATGCTTTTGACTTGTACATGTTTTGTCATTTGTCCTGATGTCTTTCTTCTCACCTGTCCACCTAGTATCACTAGTTCTGTACATTTATTTAGGATGGGTTACCTTCATACCTCTCACCTGTACACATTATGGGTAAATGTCCCGAGGTTTGACCTATGATTTTGTTACCGTTTTCATAATAATGTGCCTTTCTGGTAAATTACTGGCAAGGCATTAAGGACTGTGAAGTTAGATAATAATGACTGACATTTGTATTTCATGATTAATAACCCTCATAACATTCGTACTCCTGACTACGCCATTATTCTAGCAATGTTCTGACTTTGTCTGAGGTATATTTAATATAGTCCCTATTTGTATTTCATGTACTATGCCTTTGTCCAGCTGTCTTATTCTGAAAGGTTGGAAGGTATGGTTACCATCTTGGTCGTACGCATGTCCATCCATGATAATCACCTACATGACACTGATATAAGTCCCTACATCTAACCCCAATGGTTTACACAATATCCAGTAGATGGGTTCTACCTTTTTGGAGAATATAGGCGTGTGCTATATCCACATAGGTATATTGATTACTCCCATGGGGCGGACCTGATAAATCTGTGCCAACCAACAACTAGGCCCATTTCTGCATACCCATGATTCCCATACCTGACACCCCTCCACAGTACTCATTAGACATATTTAATGTGAGTGATAATAAAGTATGAAGACACTTCTAAGCACTCTCCACTCTCCGGATATCAGGTCATACGTCATACATTCTATCGACCCATGTGTTATTACCCTTGCACCTGCTACTGTTGCATGTACAGCTATATCATAATTGCAGCTGTGACTCCTTTGCATCGATGATAATTGGACACACTTAGTACGGGATCAATTTTTGGGGTCCTGCAAAGGACACCTATATCCATGTTGAAAGTGTAGAACTTGCAGGTCTGTCACACTGGTACTTTACGGACAATGGTTTGGAAAGCAGCAGTGTATTCACCTTTCATGCATGTCTGTCTGTCTATCCATAATAGCTATGCCGTGACCTATTTATGTACATGTGTTATATCTACATATATGTTTATGTTTGTTGTGTATATATCTATTAATGTATCGTGTGTGTATAGATATATATATATGTATATATATATATATATATATATATATATATATATATGTATGTCCATATATGTCTGTGCATTCCTCATTTCATAAATTTCTTTGGTTTAACTCTGTGGATATATGTGTATACACAGATATATATATCCATATCATACCTTTCAACTGTACAGATTTTCGCCGAATGTACAGATGCTTACCTCTTATCTTTGGTCCGTTTTTCATAACCTTGTGGCTATCTGGCAAATTAGTGGCATATTATTAAAGACTGACGTTGGAAAATAATAACAAGCATTTGAGGTTACGACTTCATACCCTTCAGAGAATCCATGCTAGTGAAACACCTGCTATTCTATCCACGTTCTATGTTTGTTAGGGCAATATTTGGGAATTTTCCCTATTTGTACCAGTTGTTTTCATGGCTTTGTCCGGTTTCTTACTTTACGAGGTTAACAGGTATGAGCCATATATATATATATATATATATATATATATAAAACTTGGAGAAAACAGCATTCATTTGCTATGCTGTGAGCGGATTACACACGCGCAGGCGCACTTGCATATCCTTATTGTGGGTTACATATGTTTAATAAATCTTTGTGCTTACGTGGGCTTTCCTAATTGTGACCGTAACAGTTACATATCTGTATTCCGGTTTACGGATATATGTGAAACACACGTTCACCTTTACATATTTAAATGTGTTTACAGCACAAACACATTCATTACACTTTAAACTTATATGTGCTGTGGTCGTAGTTCAACCGGGACTGCATTCACGTTGGCCGGATGCTGGAACCACTATTCTATTGGTGTTCTGCCTCATTGATATGCATACCCATAGTACTTAGCTACATCAACATACGCCTCACCGCTTCACTTACAACACAGGCATCCATTCTCCTGCTGGGAAAAATGCGGTACTACATATTACACTTTCCCTATTGCCTACTGCTGTGGACCCCAGCTGCATAGTTAATCACTCCAAGGATATGCAGAACACCAAGGCTTATAGTCCTGGCACATACAGGCCTTTGATTGTCAGGATGTTCATGTAGTGATCTGGGTTTAGGCTTGTCCACCTGGTGAATGGAACTTCCCTGGCTGAGTTCAAATGTCAGACGAAGCACATGGACAGGGAGTTTCTCCCTATTATGAATTTTTACCTGTGTTTACAGACACAGGTGTTTGGGCTCCTGTCAGCAGCTTATTCTGTTGGCAATATATATTATGGGTGGGGTTGTTACAATCCATACTCCATGGTGAGGGGTGTTCCCATTCACATTTGACTATTTCCTGTATTCAGTCATACGGGGATTATTATTTTGGGCATGAAGTGACTACAGGTATGCAGTTGTACATTAAACAAATGTGAAGGGTTATTATAAATATGTACGGACATCTATAATATGCTGTTGTGTTCTGGCAAAGCAGTAGCTAATTAAAGACTGAAGTCAGAACATGATGACAGACAGCTGGGTTTCAGACTTCATACTCTTCAGGACATTAATGCCAATGTGCAAACTGTTATTCTATCAAATGTCTATGTTTCTAAGAGCTATCTTTACAAATTGTCCCTACTTTTGGGCCTTTGTCTCACTTTTATTCACAGCTCTGTCCAGATATCTTGCTCACACAGGTTGACAGGTATGGTCGGTCACGCCTGCACACAGTAAGTGTCCCTCACACTTGATCAGGGTTATCCTGTTTACGTCAGTGTCTTCATCACCCTTATGCCGTTTGCCACTATGCGAATGTATGCACTATATTCTCCCGCCTATTCGTGTCGGGACACGTGTGTCACGGGCAGGTGTTTTATCCTGGGTAGTAGGTTATGCATGACCATGTAGGGCTGAACAGTGTCATGGACCTCTACTGCACATTCTGACTTGTGTCCAGATATCTACAAGATTGGACATCGTGTCTTCATACCCATTCTACTATTTACACAGGTTACTTATCCCATGAGGGACATCCCAAACATTTGACATGACCAAAACAAGACAGATTCCGAAGATTTTTCTGGCGTTATGAAAATGTACAGGGGGTTTTACATGCAAGGGATACATGGTTTGCAATCCTGGAACTGCCTAGGGTGACACTACCTACTATGTGTAGCTGTGTCTGCAACAAACCAGTAGGCCAAGTACGGCTGGATTTGGTGGACATTCTGGTATGGGAGTGGGTTGTGTGATGTGAAGGGGATGCTGGGTAGGCCATTATGCATCCAGGTGTGTTGCATTTGTTATGGCCAGTTCCATCAGGACCAATCTGTGGGTATGTGATGGTGACATATCTATACATTTGTATTGCACATTTCCATATTCATATGTTTGTGGGATTGTGTTCTACACTATGGCCTGTCTGCTTGTCTTGCAGCTGTTTCTACATGTGTTTGTGTTTCTTTCAGCTTCACCCGCTGCTCCCTCATACACCTCTGGTTCACCTTTTCTGCATACAACACAGTATTGCCTTGGAGGATTTTACCATTGCCCATCCACCCCACACACGCAGATTCCTCACACCCCATAGATCACTACTTTGGTTGTTGGCCCATGACACGGCCAGAGTAACACATTGAATAACCTACATGTGTCACGTACCTTTATGGTTGTGTGGACTACCCTGCCATGTTTGCATATGCTATACCTCACGCACATAGGTACACGCCCATACTTAACTTTCATTACTTGGTTGGTATACCCGGGTACTACCCATTCGACTGTGTCACATACAGGTTCAGCTTGTACCGCTGACTTCCGGATTTTGCCAGCCTGTTGTACTCATTGGTTGGATGGCACCTTTTCCTATGTCCAAGCTATTTCTTACACATATCCGACTGTTGTGGACAATGCCTCCCCACAGTCGACAGTAGGGTTTCCACCTTTTCAATTGGCCTCAGTGGGACATTTGCGGTGAACACATCACATTTTACAGGCCGACACATACCTACGGTCAGTTCGGCAGATAGAACTTACAATTCTTGCCTATATATAAGCTTATTCTTGTAGCATTTTAGTGGCTTATTCTGTTTCTTATGACATTTATGTAATATACGTACAGAGAAACTGTTTAATGCAACTATTACATAACGTCTAAGGAATAATTTTGTCCTATAATCTCTGGACATTTGCCATTTTTACAAGTTTTTGTCAGGACACATCTGCCCACAGAGGGACTGTCGCTCGCAAAGTGGGACAGGTGGTAATCTTAGTCGACGGTACGGATCATACTGTTCCTTTCGGCCTATATGTGTCCTTATTGTTGTAGCTGTTTATATGCTCCTTCTGTTTCATTTACATGCATATTCTATTTCCTATCACATTTGGTATGTGAAATACAGACATACCTTTTGTATGTGACTATTACATGCCTTGTGGAATATAATTCGGACATACGGTCGCTAAATATATCTACATTTCTCCTCGCGTATTTTGTTATGGGCACATCTGCCCAGCTATGTACCCTCCCTCACATTATGGGTCAGCTGGTGACCCTCTCCATTAGGCTGGACGTACCTACTGGCTGCGCGCTAACATATGATGCATTTCACTTACACATGGTATAGCTATCTACACTACGTTGGACTATGGGCGCATGGTTTTCCATGTCATTTGTTCAAGGGTTAGGGACCCGTTATTCCCTACCATGCATTTGTGTTTGCTTCTTCATTTTCTGTTCGCAGGAACTATATTGCATGCTTTGCATACGTTTCAGTATCCACGAACACTGATAGGTGCGATTACTATTGCAGGCGGAATATAATATTCAGCAGTTTAGGTTGCTCATCGGCAGCCGACATTGACACGCCTCCGTGCGCAACTTCGATATGCCCCATGCACTCGCGCACATTTCCTATGCACGTGGCTGTGGTGACTGCGCGCCTTCATTAATATGCATATGGCGCTACTACTCCATATATATGCCGCACAGCTGGCGGAAGCCTTATGCCAGCCTTGTGCCAAGCTTCATGAATCCAGGGGATGGACATTTTTACATAGATGTTTTTTCACTCCACACAAACTAGGAATCATGTACAAGAAAGATGAAATGAAATGCTGGAGATGTGGACACCCCGATGCTGACTGGATACATATGGTTTTTAACTGCAAAATAATTTCACCATTTTTGTTAGAATTTAAATATCTTTGTAAAGCTCTATGAAATGACAACTGTGCACTTTCTGACTCCCTTATCCTTTTCAGTGTTCGTGTTCCTGAAGTCTTTCCTAAAATTCAAACATTTCTACCATGGTCTATCCTCTCTATAGCAAGGAAAAGTATTACTAAAAATTGGAAATCTCAATCTACTCCTGTCTTTAAAGCTGAGTTTATTCATCTTGTGAAATACACTTGTGAGAATGAGATTGCTACTATAAAAGCAAGGACTAACAAAACAACCCATCATTTAATTGCGTGGGCAAAATTGTCTATTATGTTAGATAAATATTAAGTGTTCTCCTATGTATATTGCTTTTTTAGTTGTTATGGACATTGTATATAGTTTGTTTTTTTTCTTGTTACTACACTAAGTTATTGTGTTATAAAATGAATAAAAACATTTTGGAAAAAAAAATACAGTAAAATAGCAACAAAATACAGCAGAATGCAGTTAAACAGTAATGAACTGCAGTAGATAATAGCAATGAAATATAGTTAATCAGTGGATTGCTTTAAAACAGTAGCTCACAATCACAACAGTAACAGACAGCACAAATAAAGCAGCAATTCAGTAGAATACTGTCATCAATTTAATGAGGCTACCAACAAGCAGTGATAAATATGGCAAACTAAATGCAGTTGAACTCCTACGCACAAGCAGCAAAATTAAGTAGGAAGAGGTGCAGTTTTTTTTTGTTTTGCTTTTTAGTAGAAAGTGAGGAACTAGAAGATAATTAGATAATTCAAGGTTGAGAAGTTAAAGGGGCGGGCCTTTACAAAGTTCTCACTATAAACAGTAGAATTAGCTGATGCAATGTGACTGGTTTAAAACACTGGCTAGTGGCATAGGCAGAGAAACAGAAACCAGCCAAATTATCCAATCAAAATAACATAGCATTGCAGGAATGCTTCTAGCTAGATCAAACCAGACTGATTTTCTCTCCCACAAAGAAACTGCTAAGCCTCTCTAAATAAAAGATTTCACTACAAGCTCCAAAGGTCACAAATAGTAACAGATATTCAGCTCTAACAAACAACGAAAAGGAGACTAAAAACAGTTGCACAGATTAACAGATGTGCAGTAAAACATAAGTTCAGAAAACAGTTGAAAATAAGCACTTATCTTTTTTCAATATTACAGCAGAGCAATGGCAGAAGGCCTATCTCACTGCAGCTTTGAACAGCTTGAGCAAACAAGTACATAATATACAACACCAAATGTGCAGGCACAGAGATTTCTGGGTTTTGTAAACATAAACTCCCTGGATTAGATTGTCAGTATGCCAACCAGGGCTGCAAACATACTGTATCTGGTCCTCACTAATATAGGAGAGTGCTGCACACCATCTAATATATTGTCTTCCCTGGTAAGGTCAAACCACAAAATCATCTCCTCTGAAGTAAAAATGAAACCCGGAACCCCAGCTAACCCTAGAAGGTTCGGGAACTATCCCAAGGCTAATTTTCTACTATTAAGTGATAACCTAGCAAAATTTCAAGCCGCCATAAAACCCTGAGAACACTGGTGCCTACATGGAACTGTTTACAGAAACCTTATACAAGCATGTTAATAGCTGTACAGAGGCAGCTGTACCCACAGGGAAGAAATTCAGAACTAACTCAAAAAACACCACCCTGATGGAATAACAACATCAATAGAATGTATAACAGAAGGAAGAAAGTCATGGCAAAAATCAGGAGGCATAGAACCCAACAGGATAAAGGCATTCTTTGTCTAGGTCTGCAACCTCAAAGGCAAAACATGATTGTGTGCAGAATTTATTGTTAATGGAGTCACCTATACTGAACCAGACAATATAGCAAACCTACTGGCAGACAAATTCAGCTCTAACTTTGCCCATCTCTCCAATCAACCTCCCCTCAAGAAATACCATCAAATATAACTCCCGTTATTACTAGGGAACAGGTCCACAATGTTCTCTCTAAGAACAAGAACACTGCATCAATAGGCCTAGGCAATATCCCAGGATGTTTTCTAAATAGCATAAAACATGACCTATCAGGCTTTCTGGAACTGCTATTTAACTGTAGCCTCCAAACAGGCTTCATGCCTCATGAATGGAGAACAGCAACAATCATCCCTCTAGACAAAGGTGGATCATCTACAGACCCTGGAAACCACAGACCCATAAGTCTCACTAGTCTCATATGCAAAGCCATGAAAAGTATTGTCATGGAAATTATCAATAATGGCATAGGAAAACTCCAGACACTGGAACTAAACCAATATGGCTTCATCAAGGGAAGGTCATGCCTACTCAGCCTGATTGATTTCTTTGATAAGGTCACCAAAGCAATGGATGAAGGAAAAAGGATTCAAACTGACTTCCTTGATCTGACCAAGACATTTGACACAATAGTCCACTTGGGCATTGTTGACAAACTCAAGAGGTTAGGTATAAACCATTATGTGACCTGGTAGATAACTAGCTGGCTCACAGACATAACCCAGGAGGTTAGAAGTGGAGTGTCCACCTCTACAAAGAGCCAGTCACAAGTGGATTCCCTCTGGGATTGGTCCTGGGACCACTCCTTTTTGGCCTTTACTCCTCTGAAGTCAAGGCTAATGTCAAGAGCCTCTGGCTCACTAAATTTGCAGATGATTGCAAATTAGGTGCAGTCATAGAGACCCCCCACTGACACAAATATTCACCAAGAGGGACTGACACAGACAAATAACTTGTGTCAGAGCCATGGACTAAAACAAGATGCCAAGAAATGCATAATAGTATCCTTCAGGAAGTCATCTATCACTGGTAACTATCATATTGACAACACACCCCTAAGAGTTGACCCAGTAGTGAGAGACTTGGGACACACACAGACAGAAATCTGGCCTTTGACCATCATGTGTCTACAGTAATGAGGAAATCATTCTATGTTGTGCAACTTATAAACAAAGGTATGGCATCTAGGTCCAAGGAAGTCATTGTTCCACTGTATTGAGCATTCATCAGACATATCATTGAGCACAGTGTCCACTTTGCTATGTACCTATAAGGCACATCCAACAATTGGAATGTTCACTGACATTCCTCACTAAAAGAATACACAAAGTAAGTTGCATGTCCTATGCAGACCACCTCAAACCCTATCCCTGTATTCTGTGTTCTACAGGCTGTTGAGGGGAGATCTATACCCGGCATACAAGGCATTGTCAGACCCCACCCTGATCGACCTAATGCATATCCACAAAACAAACAGCACCAGAATTACCCAGTCTAAAGATTAAACCTTGCCTGTGATATAAATAGGACCTGCTGGACAGACAATTATTTATCTCACAAAAACAAATAACAAAAAAAAAGTGGGATCTCGAACTCAGCTAATCACTACGGACACAATAATGTAAAATGAGTGCTTTCATTCATTTATTTTTAAATCACAGAACTTCATCAAACAAAACTCACAAGACCTCACTTCCTTTATAAATATTCCAAAAGTCTATCACAACTCTGTTTTAATTAATTAAAATAATTAAAGTCCTTCTTAAAGAATCCACTTACAACCTCATATAAAAACATTCCCATTTTATCTTAAAACTTATTAACATACAACACAAGAACACAGAACTGGTGAAAAATCTTTTCTACCATTTTCAAATAAACCTCAAATAAAGAATATATTAATAATATACAACCTTATAAGTAACATCTTAAAAACACTTGTGCTGAACTATCCTTGCCGCTTAATCCTTATCAGATTTCAGTGCTAAGAAGCTACCTATTGAAATTCTATCATTAATTCCAGGGTGTTGGGTGGAATTGAGTAATATTTGCCAGTACATCTCTATATATTCCAGAAAGGATGACCAATCCCCCCCTCCAATAACAGTAACTTTTTCCAGAATACAAAATAAAAACTTTTTAAAATCAAGTCAAATTTTAGAATGTCTGTAAAGGACATTTGTATCATCTTTCATCCTTATAGAATAAATATGCTGGTATATTCTTATCTTAAGGACATTTTCAGTCTCCCCTATATAAAAAGATGCACAAGTCATGCATGAGGTGATATTAATCATCCCTTCATATTGCAATCACAATTGCCCAATATAGGGAAGACCCTTAGGTCTATTGTAATATATATAATCTCATTAATAAATCTACACTCTCTACAGGCACTACACTTTTTTATTTTCCCTTGTTTTTTCACTGTTCATCTTTTGTTCTTCTCAGACAAATTCTTCATGTTGTTATCTCTTCTAAAACAAATTTTGGAGATGAACCCAAATTCTTTGTTAATTCAAATGCCTCAAGCACAACTTGTCAGTTCTTTTCAATAATCTGTTTTACCATGGGGGAATATGTACCATAAGTTAATACACAACAAGTATTGTTTTCTAAAACATTCCTTGTCACCTCGACTGAAAATCTGGATACCTTAAAATTGGGGGATAATTGAAAGATCTAACCTTAAGTACAAAATCTTCCTGATCCTTTAATAATTTTACAGGGTAATTCCTTTCCTTTAACATTTCTTTTAATAAAGAGAGTTTTTGTATAATAATTTGTCCTCTGTAACCAACCTTGACAGTCTAATCATCTGACCCCTGACCAGGTTTTTCTTTTGCCAATAGAGGTGATTACTGTCAAAGTATAAAAAAAACTGTTGGAATGGGTTGGTTTCCTATAAATAGAGGACTCATGTTATTGTTTTTTCTTTATTCTTATAGAAATGGACATCCAAATAATTTACAAAGTCAGTTTCAATAGTGTGCGTGAACAACATAAAAGTGGAGGAATTAATATATTCAAGAAATTGTGGAATCTTATACACCTCATCATCCCACAAAATCAATATGTCATTCAAAAACCTGTAATATTTAAAAATAGATTCCTTATATTCAGAATCAAAAATAAATTGTGTCTCCACCTCCACAAGACATTATTTGAAAAAAATGGGGCAGAACAAGCCCCCACTGCCACCCATCTCATATGTTTAAAATATTCCCCTGGAACCAAACAAAATTATGTTTACTCACCAAGTCTATTATGTTAGTCAGTACATGAACTGACTCTTGAGTCAGTCTGCTTCCCAATGATAATGCTTCAATAAAATAATCCATTCCCTCCTCATGGGGAATTGAAAGAAAAAGGTCCTTTACATCAATTCCGAGAAAAATAATGTCCTCTTTATATTCAAAATTTGCCAGACTTTTAAGCAAGAGCCAGGAATCTTTCAGGACATGCCCCTTACCTTCAAAATATGTCTTTAAATGATAATCTATAAACTTCAACTTCACTAGTGATTCAGTTTTTGCTCCTTTAGATGCCCCTATTGGTGTCATTGGAGGGTGAACAATTGATTTGTGGACCTTCAGGATACCAAACAATGAAGGAAAAGTTTTTTTTTACTTTAAGAAATCTCATTTCTTCCTCACTAAACTGGTACTCAAGAAACAGTTCTTCAAGAATTAGGTCCAGCCTGCAATTAGAGATGTTTACCTCATTTATGTAAAAATTCCAACATTTTTCCTGAATACATAAATAGATCCATAATTACCACACCACCCCCCCTTGTCAGGTTTCATAATTCTTGTCATTTTATTGTTAATTAGTTCTGACAACAATGTCTGTTCTTCGTCACTTAAATTAAAATTGTTATTCCTCAGAGGCCTGCCAAAATTTCCTCTGATTTCCATTTCACACAGTCTCTCAAACAAACTGACTGGGGGTAACAAAGGGGGTTATACATACTACATCTATGTACTGTTCTGATTGCATGCAACCTCCTCTTTCATTCTGTAATGTTTGTTTGTGTCTTTCAGCTTTTCCCGGTTTGGGGTCGCCACAGCGGAACTCCGGTCTGCTAATGATTGGCAGTAGATTTTTACATGCTGGCTTACCGGGTCTAACGCACAACCTTCAATGAAGGAACGCCCATTCACGCATGTCGCCACACAGAAGACGCTCTAACTGAGAATTGAACGGGCAGCGTCTAACTGTGAGGCGACAATGCTACCACAGCATCACCACCACAGTTCTCTCATTCTCTAATAATAATTTTAAATTTAAATTCTTGGCAAATATTTTTAAGTCCAATATATTATCCACCATATTCAGTTTGCTGCAGGGTATAATATATCTCAGAGACAACCCCTTATCTGGAAAAGGCTCCCCCATCCATGTGAAGGAGAGTTCCTCCTTAACCCAACTCAAGTGTAATTTTGACAACTGAATGAGAAACAAGACATTTATCCCTGGTTTGGCACTTATGTCTCTAATGGACACAGGCAGCCTGTAGATGGTTCATCTTCCAGACCCCTGCTTGTAAATGTTTTATCTCCCAAGCCCCTGCTTACACTTATCAAGGGTACCAGAACTTGTCAGAGATTTGGGATGCATGGCTAAGCTTAAAAAGCCCCTTGTGGTCATTAGCCTAGTACATATCTATGAACCTATATTTTATTTATTTATTAATTATGGAGAGTGCAGTGGTGCACTGGCAGCGTTGTCACCTCACAAGAGGTTACCCAGTTCGATTCTCGGGTGGGGTGCCTTCTGTGTGGAGTCTGCATGTCCTCGCTGCATCTGTGTGGGTTTCCTCCAGGTGCTCCAGTTTCCTCCCACATTTCAAAGACATGCGTCTGGAGCATTACTCCCCGGGCCTCCACTGAAAACTGGTTCCAAGTCGGACTTTCCCAGTAAACAAATGTTACATAAAATAAATTATTTATTTTTGTATATGATAAACTTCATTAACCGAACGGCAGTCCTTCATATCAATAACTTTCAGCCTATGGCTAAAACCCTGAAGATTATGGTATCAGTATTAAAATCTGATAAGGTGCTATAGGTTCATGAGCAATGTGGTCCCTATGACATAATCTGAGACTGAGTACAGTAAAAACAAAGTGATACGTGGAACATCAAACATTGCCTTGTTATATTGTATATAATACTACTGAGGAATGTGCAAACCTCATAGAAGAAACATGCATACATCTCATTACACCAGCCCACAAAAGCATCAAGCCTGAGTAGTATAAGTGAGCACCATAAGTGGCCTAAGAGCATTGTGCATACATGACAAAAGAGGCATGCACACATCTCATAACACCATGACACATGTGCATTATGTATAATTTGCACAAATGTGGCTGCTAAATACTTCAGCCATGAATATCAGCACAAGTGCCATTTTTTGTTTGATTGTGAAACAAATATGCAAACTCCCAGCACAAGTCACAGGCATGTGCTGCCAAGATTGCTGTGTTATACAGACCTCTGCCATATTTCACAGTTAGTTTTCATGTAATCATGGGACTACAGAATTTTACATTTTCTTGCTATAGCATTGTTAGTTTGTAATTTATGCTATGACCAGTACTCGCATCCTTTCACCAGCCAAATTCCTTTATGCATATACCATACCTCTCAACCTGTTAGTGCAAGAACTCTGGACAAATCCTGAAATAATGGAGGGACAGAGGATCAAAAATAGGGAATTTTTTTGAATATTGCTCTTATAAGCTTAGAAAGTTGCTAGAATAACAGGATTTGAGTTAGCATGCATTTTCAGAAGGATGTGAAGACTGAAACTCAAAATTATGCCATTATTTAGTGACTTCAGTCCTCAGTTGATCCCAATGATTTGCCTGAAGTCCAGAAATTTAAAGAGGAACAGATCAAAAATAAGAGACAAAAATCTGGACATTCTCCAAAAATTCGGGCAGTTGAATGGTATACATAGACAACAGAGCAAAGTGTGAACTTCTTCTCCTTGATGTGTAGACACTAAATAGCAAGGCCCACTGTGTGTGTTCATAATAATTACACAACTAATGCACAAATGTACAGGGGAGACTTGCTTCATTTTCCTGATATACCACTTAGCATGGTGATAGGAATTGTGGTGGGATATTGTGTGTTTCACCCTTGGGGACAAACCTTGCAGTGGAGATTAACCTCTACCATAACACCCACCCTGCTATATATTATTGCTGTACTATACTATAATATAAAATGTTGTGAATAAATCCAGTTTTTCACTCCATAATTATGTGATAGCTTTTTCATATTATTCATTGTTGTTGGGGAGCTGGAAGCTATCTTGGCACTCAGTGCATGTGAGGCAGAGAAACTAATCTGTACAGGATATCAAACCATCTCAAGATGGAAGAACATACTCTATCCCACTGTGTGTGTACCAAGGGCAATTTAGAAGATCATCAATTAACATGTGTGCACAACTTTGGGATATGGGATGAAGCCATATCAGCTGGTAAAAACCCACACAGATAAATGGAAGAAGTATAGGCTTGCCATAGAAGGCACCCAGACAGGTACCAAAACAGAAGAACAAGAACTCTGAGGGAGTCATAGTGATGTGCCACTGAGCTAGCCTACTGCTCAACACCTCCCTTGCTTAACTGCAAGATAGCAAAGCCTTAGGGAAAAAGGTATGTTGATTTCCCAATGATGTGTGGTCTTGCAGTTAGAACATACTGTATGCTTCTGATCAGCTGCCTACTAAAGCTGACAGGACAAATGATCCAAACTGCTCTACTTAGTTTGTAAACAGAAACCAGAACAAAAATGCATTGAAGAATAACAAGAACCCATGGTGGGTGATGTGATATATCACGGGATTTACTCACTCATGAACTAAACATTTGATCAAGGAGACTTCATCCTCACCATCCATTCCTGAGCAAATCCCACCATAATGCATGCCCGTTATTGATTACTGGTATACTATTCAACAATTTCAGAAAGTTGGTTTACTCAGCAAAAGAATGCACATCTGATTGGTCATTTTGCTATGAGGACATCTTATTATAACCCTCAAGTGTTTAGTGACCAACAGAATAGCACAATTTACTCACAGATGGTACAGTGACTGATATTTCACACCATCAGCAGCAGAACTGCTAAACTATCTCGTGTATTTTATATTAAAAATGTTAGCATGGACTGTTTATGAAAACTTATACTGAAAAAAAACCTGTCAATGACAGGTAATAATTATGTCATTCACTATGTCATCAGTATAGACATATTTCACCAATCAGCACTTTCAGTACAATCAGTACTTTCAGCAATCATCTTCCATTGCTGTTTTTTTAACAATTTCCTTTCTATGTGGAAGCCTCATATTGACAACACAAATAAAAACAATAATTGTCTCTCATCTTGGTTTACAATTCAAGTTGAACAGCTGGGGTAGTTCGTTTATATGCTTTATTATACAGAAACACATCAGGATGGATAGCACTAGTACAAAATATAAATGGACTTATTAACTGACAGACTACCAAGGCATGCATGCTTACATCTCAACAGCTTACTACAAAATGGCAGTCAAGCTCACATGTGCTCAGTATTTATACACTTGTGCAAGCCATTGGAAAGCTTCTTAAAGCTATACATATATACATATTGATCTATGTCCTCCATCTTTAATGAATTGTCCACAATAAAATGACATCTGAAAAAGACATACAATTGTATAGACACTAAGAAACAAACACAATACTTACGTCCTTATGTCCAAGTCGCCATGTATCTGGAACTTGGACTGGAAATGCGACCTGATCTAGTGAGATAGCAATCAGAACTGGGTTTAGCAACAGGGACAGTCATTGGTGAACAAACAAATTCTGGAGTTTCGTGATTCTTCTCTGGAACCGGGATATTTACTGGAATGTCTTCTGGAACTGGAATGCTGGATAACTCACTCTGAGGTTCAGAGTCTTTCTCGCAGGTATGATAGATACTGCAATACAGGTTTGGACACCGGGACCAAATGTTTCCAGTTCTGCCTAAACTCTATTCCTTGCGATTCCAAAATATACGATCTCAGCTCTGAACATACACTTTTCACGACTCCAATCTGATCAAAACCTTTAGATGTCTGCATCCTCACTATCTCCCCTTCTCATAATGGATTGAGTGGTTTGCAGGACTTATCATAATAGGACTTCTGGGATAAACACTTCTTTAACAGATGGGCTTTCACTGATCTGTTGTTCTTGACACATGGAACCAATAGATTACTACTGATTGGTAGTGTGGTTCTGGTTTGTCTCAACAGAAGTCTCTGTGCAGGTGAACCACAATGTTTATCATGAGGAGCATTTCTGAGATTCAAGAGATTCAAGAAAACATCACTATTGTCTCATTTCAACTTCTCTAGTAATTGTTTTGCTCTTTGAACTGCACTTTCTGCCAAACCATTTGACTGGGGTACTCTGGACTGCTTGTTACATGAGTAAAGTTCTATTCTTCAGAATATCTCTTAAACTGCTGGCTTGTAAACTGTGTACCATTGTCAAAAATAACTTTGTGTGGACTACCATGGACTGCAAAATGACGCTTTATCTTAGTAACGACAATACTGGATACTAGATTAGGAAGTAGGTCAATCTCGAACCAATTAGAATAAGAGTCTACTAACACCAAGTAATGTTGACCATTCCACTCGAAAATGTCTGTAGCTACTGTCGACCAAGGTAGTTCAGGAATGTGTTATAGCTGAAGCGGTTCCTTCTGTTCATGTGGCTTAGTACTATTACATACAGAACAAGATGAAAGTGCTCTCTCAATGTCTTGTGACATAGAAGGCCAAAATACTAGTCCACTTGCCGTTCTTTTGGTAGAGTCAGTTCCTGGGTGGCCACAATGCAAGACAGTAATATACTCTTGTTGCAAGGATCTTGGAACGATCACTTTTGGATGTTTTATGATGATACCACTGCCAAACAAAATCTCATCTCTGTATGGAAAATAAGGTTTCAGGTCATGAGGCAGACAAGATTACTTTGATGACCATCCTCAACTCATAAAGTGGTTGAGTTTCTGAAGAACTGGGTCTGTAGCTATATGACTTCTAAGCTCATCAAGATGTGCGGAAGAAAAAGTTCTCACTTCCATGACTTCAAAATCAATTTTCTCATTGTCATGCTGTTCAATGGTATTTGTGGGTGATCTGGACGAAGTATCAGCAAGACAAAGAAATTTTCCTTTTGTGTAGACAAGATTGAAATTATACTTTTGCAATTTGAGCGACATGTATTGCAATCTAGCTGGAGCTGTATGCATAGGCTTTCTGAAAATAGTGACAAAGGTTGGTGGTCAGTCTCAATTTGAATTGGGCTACCATAAATATAATCATGGAACTTTGAAGATGTGAACACAATTGCCAAGAGCTCTTTCTCTATCTGTGTATACTGTATTTCAATTTGGGTTAGAGTTCTGGACGCATAGGCTACGGGTCTACTCTCTTGAAGAATGACTGCACAAAGACCAAATTTTGAAGCATCTCAAGAAAGAGTAGCTGGTTTGTGAACATCATAGTGTCAGGGAGTTGGTGGACTGGCAATTTTCTGTTTCAGGACATCAAATGCTCTTTGGTGTTGTTCTGACTATGGCCAAGATACATCTTTGCATGTCATTCTCTAAGTGGTGCTGAAAGTTAGTTCAAGTTTGGAATGAACTTGCCTAGATAGTTAACCATGCCAAGAAAACATTGTAGGACTTGAACATTGTCTGGAACTGGCATCCAGAGATTTGCTGTTTGCTTGGAAGGATCTAGTCGTAAGCCTGAACTGGTAAATAAATGACCAACATAAGTAAATTCTTGTAACCTGAGCTTGCACTTCTGAGAATTCAGCTTAAGATCCACTTCACATGCTTTTTCCAGAACTTTCTTGAGGTTTCTGTCATGCTCAGTTTCACCATTACCTCCTACTAGAATATCATCTACTATAATAGCACACGGATAACCAGAAAAAAATTTGTTCCTTGGCACTTTCGAAGAATTCACTAGCAGAATTTATCCCAAATGGCATTCCCAAAAATCTGTACCTGCAAAAGGACTACTGAAAGGGGTTAGCAATGAGGATTTTCGATCAAGCAAAATTCGCCAAAATGAACTCTTTGCATCCAAGACAGAAAAAACAGTGTCATTTGGCATGAGCAGTGACTTCTTTGACTACACATTGGATGATGAGGTCTTTTCAAAGCCTTGTTCAAATCTCTTGAATCAGTACATATTCTATCATCTGAGCTTTTCTTAAGAGCTACTACCATAAAAAATACCCATTCAGTAGGTTCATCAACTGGACAAATCACACTGACTCTGGTCTGCATAGCTACTGGAACTTTCCGGGCTGGTTTGACAATTGGTCTAACTTCATGGAGCACATAGCTGGTAGCTTGCTAGTTTGACTTCGAAAAGATCAGCATAGGTAGAAAAAATAGACTGGGTGAAATTAGAACAGTGGTCTTTAAAGCTTACATGGTACACTTCCTTATTGAAAGTAGCCCCATTTTCAGACTGTCTCTGAGGCCTAATAATGACTGTACATGCCTTTTGACCACATAAAATTGCAAGTCATAGCTGTTTCCAGCAGAGTAACAAGAAAGCACTACTGAGTCATCAGTTTGAATTTCTTCATCACCATAAGCAACAAGCTTTGCACACTTTGCCAAATCAAGCTTCTCACCAGCACATACTCTTGCAAATGTTTCTGCTGACATAACATTGCACTTTGAACCTGTGTCAGCTTTGATCTGTATGCGTCTTCCATTTATCTGAGCAGTGCAAAATACTTAATTCTTTGCCCATAAATCTACTGCACTGTTTAATTAAGCACAGACCTGCCATCAGCATAGAATGTAGGGACACAGCTTTGTAACTGATCAACTTGTCACTTTGAATGTTCTCTTTTAATAAAAGAATACGCCTCTTCTGATTTACAAAATCATTGGAAATTATTCCACTTTTTACATCTGTGGTATTGCTGACCAAAGGCTAAGCACTTTTCTCTTTTAGACACATGATTACCACCGCAATTACGACAGTTGACTATAAGGCTAGGTGAGGGAACATGCTTTGAGTTTGCTGACTCATCCTTGTGGTTCACTGAGACTGTGCGCACTCAGGAATTTGCTAGAAGGGTATGGGGTTTCCCAGAAACTGTTGCAGGGTTTACAGGTGCTGCCATGTGTTTGGGCCTGTTTCTTTTAACCATGTGCTTACTATCAACATCATCACTAGAAGATACTGGAAGCATGCATTTCTCATTTGTAAGCATATTTGTGTGCTTTTCTGAAAGCACATATATTTGACAAATCTCAATGGCCTTATTCAAAGTTAAATCAGTGCCACGAAGCAAAATCTTTCTCACAGCATCATCTGTAATACCACACATGTCTGTCTTTTATCAACTTAATTAAATCACCATATCTGCACGTTTTACCTTTATTTCTCAAGTCAGTTATATATGCTGCAAAAGCTTCTGCAGACTTTTGATCTCTTGTATAAAATAAGTGCCTTTCCATTGTAATACTTGTTTGGGGATTACACATTTCTCTAAATTTGCATTTTAAGCACTTGGGGTCTTCCCTTCACTCAGCCAGTAGCAGTATATGGCAGTTTCCCCCCTCTCCTGCAAACACAGCAGGTGCATACACAAATGAACACCCTCTTTCTATGGCTTCTGAATGAGCTAAATTAAGCAGAATAAATGCCTTTGTATAGTCATCTTTTTCAGAAAATGCAACTTGTATGAAAATATTGTACTCTTGCTCAAACACTCTCCAATTCTCTGCAATATTATTATCAAAGACAAGAGGACCAGGTTTTCGAAATCCTTCAGGCATGGCAACAAAGTATGCCCAAATACATTGAAAATATGGCCCTCGTAATTATGTATGAACATGCACACAAAGCCAGTACTTGTAAAAACACTCAAATGCACAAAAAACTCTTTGAAATATTGTACTCTGCAAAATATGCTTTGAAATGTCTGTATTTTACAAAATAACTGCACTGTAATACTACACAAACTTGCAAACACTTCATACACCTCGGATATCTCGAATAGCTTTAATTAATGCAAA
>NC_056730.1:66821177-66836546 GCF_019279795.1 Protopterus annectens
GAAAGCATATTGGTGGTGTAGAAGTAAAATATGAATTTAAGAAGCATTTTGTGTGTGAATTATAATTAGTCTATGTAGTAATGGGAGAAAAAAGAAGTTAATACTTACTTAAATAGCCAAGGAATGACAGTTATGGCTATTAGTTAGGCATGACTTAAGTTTATACATTAACAATTTTATGTTTTTCTCCACAGTTATGTCATTTGGAATAGAGTTTCAAATTTTTGCTACATAGACTTGAAATGGGTCTATATTAGAACATAGAAAGTTCACAATTTCGAGTGTTCTAACATCAACCCCTTTTCAGCGAACGCTGACAACATCGAACATGCAGAACAGCGAATTGTTTCCTAGGGAAAAATGTGTTGTTCTGAAACACATACACACAACACAAGCACACCAAACAAACAGCAATCCACACACATACACCTAAAATCTTACAGCTAACCCTACACTAAACTGTACAAACACCATTAACTATCCACTTACCTTAACCCAAACCCTAACCCTAAGGTCCGTCACTATCACACACTCACCTCACCCACACCCTAACCCTAACTCACCTAACCCGCCCTAACCTTCATGTCCACACAGTCGCACACATACCTAACTTGTGCCCTAACCCTAACTCACCTAACCCGCCCTCACCCTCATGTCCACACAATCACACACATACCTAACCCGTGCCCTAATCCTAACTCACCTAACCCACGCCCAATCGCACCCTTACCTGAACCCGACCCATAACTTTCTACGACAGCGCTGAAAATAGCGAAATGACAGAAATGGACAACCAAATTATTTCCCTAGGAAAAAATTAGGTTTTCTGTCATTTCGCTATTTTCAACATTCGCTGAATAGGGGTCGATATTAGAACATTCAAAATAGTGAAATTTCGATGTTCTAATATAGACCCACTTGAAACTGACTGTCCCTGTGATAACTGTGTGATTTTTTTTAATTTGTAACTGATTTTTATTTTGTGAATGCAGTGATTTATTGGGTTATATATTTCAATAAGGATAGATAATCCGGCATATTTGTTAGGCTTGTAAAGAAAATGGTGCACTATTTTAAATTAGATTATTGATACTATACTCTTTTAAGTCAAGCCAATTGATTTGCCCCAGTAATGTGCTATGATGAGTTTTATTTGGTTTGTAACTGCACACTTGGCTACCTTGTTAGAATATCTTTTCATTTTTTTTTGTCAAATGGAAAATAAATTGCAGTCCTATAAAATGGAATGGCAAAGTATATTAGCATTGCCCATGGAAATTTCAAGGGCAATATCACTGTACATTTTTGCATCTTTCATTGATGAACATAGAGAAAACACGCATTTGTCAATGCTGATATTGTCTTGCAGAGCCATGCTATATTAATATGCACTGGGAATGAATGTACTATGATATAGTTTTGATTTATTTTAGTAAGTAATATTGCAGCTGATTTGAAAAGTAAAAGTGATTAAAACAAACAGCACAAGATAGCAGTTACTTTGTTGTTGTATGATTAAAGAAAGATGTAGGGAAATAATAAAACCATAAGTAGAAACAAAGACAATAATCCTTTACAATCATTTGCTCAGCTAATTTTAGCACATTAGCTCTAACTTAATAGTAACATGTGATGCTCTAATATGTGTGGAGCAAAACCTACATTGTACCTTGGATACAAAGTTAGGATGGGTCAGCAAAAAAAGAAGGCTTGCAGAATGCTGGAAAAGAACAAGAAAAGGAACATGACTAAATCAGTAAAAGCTTTTGATTCACTTTCATACTGACTTATCTTGCTATAGCAGCTGGAAAATATTACAGAGTACTTCACTCACTTTATATAATGGTACCCACTGCTATACATCATGCATCTGAAAATGGACTTCATTAATCTCAGCAGAAAAAGGCCTTTCAACACATTGAGCTCAAAGGGAAGATGATTTAGCTGGAAAAAATCAACAACAGAGTATTAAAAATAAAGAAGAACTAGAAGAAACAAGTCAAACACTGGATTCAGTCTATATATTGCTATTTAATGTTCAGTTTAATGCAGCTCTAACATATTTGCCATGTTATTTGCTTTTATTTTGAGTTTTTTTTTAATTCCAGGTACTTTTGATTTTCAAAGTATAAACCCTTGATAGCACAAATTATCCTTCTTTGGTGAAGCATATGACTCATTTATGTATACCCCTATTTAGGTCACAATGTTTACAACAGACAAATTACACTGGTTTTAACAGTGGTGCTATGCCTAACTTCATATTTAAAAAATAAACTGCAAAAATGATCAAAAATGTAATTCACATAATTCTGTACACAATTCCTGAACCAAATATGTAGTGCAACTTATGCAAGTGAAAAACTGAAAATGTGAGTTAGCATATCCTTCACACCAAAACTGAACTGTAAAACTGTCATAACTTCACATCATGTTTAATTTGGAAAGTATTTTTTAACATCCATATTGTTTGTGTATGTACAAAAAAAACAGACATTCTAATCACTCCATCTAACCACCACATGCAAAACATTAACAGAATAACTACTCACAGCCCTCAACACCCCACAATCATACAATTCTACCAATAACCTTTTTCTGTTCACAGTCCTCCATATCATCGATATACCATAATCACAGAACAAGTATACCAACAATCCTCATTTCCCATTTAAGGTGATTTAAAAGAATCTTTTCTTAGGAAAGTATCAAAAATCCCATCACAAAGTTTAAATAATTTTTATGTTAAATGATTCATTTTTTACTTCTATAAATAAATATGGGAAAATGTTTTCACAAACAAAAAAATTATATTAAACTCATTAATAACTATCAATAATTTTGACATCCACTAAATAAAAAAATAAAAATGTAAATAAATTTTAAGAATAAAAAAACACAACCAAAATGCAAAATGAAATACACAGGTATGTTATTCCAGACACAATTTCAGGTGATGTCAATTTTATGTAAAATACTTCCATTTTCAGTCCATTTTCAGCATCAATTGCAATATTATACAATTTCTCAATTTACAATATCCCTTTTGTAATGTCTCTAGGCACATGGCTGAGTAGATTTTCCAATCAGTAGCCATACAAGACAGAAGTGTGGCAATTACAGTGCTAATCCAGACAAACGTTGTTGTTCCCAATCTGAATGCCTGAACATTTACCCAGCAAATCCCAAGCTTTATATTTATCAGGGGTGACAGGTGCATTTACAATGCCCACACAATCCCATTTCTGATCTTTTGCTGTAATGTACATTATAGAGTACACAGCCAAATCTGATGAAAGTAATTAACCTCATCACTTTTACAAAGCCATTTGTCATCATTTAATATGCCCTGCTTAAATAAATCTGCAGGTGTCTGTTGACATAAATATAATAACTTAATAAAAGTAAATCTAGGCATTTTATGCCATCTGTTTTCATTTATACTTCTATAACTGTTAATCCATTCATTTTCTGTGAGGAGGTTGCCTAACATATTATTCCATTTCACTAGCATATTAGTTATCTGTTGAAAGACAACGGGCCCGATTTACGAAAGCTTGCATGAAGTTGTAGAATAGAGTAAGACGTCAGACAGCCAATATGTCTGCCAAGCGATCCAGCAACAGCCGGCAGGGACGTGCATGAGAGCTTCTAAAGCTACTCTTGCACGGACAGCATCACGGTATGCAAATTACCTCATTTGCTGCTGAAAGCTATGCAAATGAGGTAAATTTGCAATCCAGGAAACACTAACCTGTCCGTGGAAGAGTAGTGTTATCTGCAGAAATGTACTCCGTTAGAAACGGAGTATCGTTCTGCAAATAGCTAAACGGAGCTATGATAGCTCCAAATAAAAGATGTATACAGTTGAGGAAGCATACCAATGGCCAAATTTAAGGCCATTGGCATTTATAAATGTTTAAAATTATTAAAATCTAACTTTTTTTCCCCGATCTCCGATGTTTAAGCGTAGCGCAGCACCGCTCAAACGTGCGGCGCTTTAAAAAAACAGAAAATAATTTAAAAAGAGCCAAAAATAGCCATTTTCACTAAAAAGCTTATCCTGCCATGCAGGTGAATGGCAGACTGAAGACAACATGGTCACTGAGTAGTGGTTGCTAAAGGGGGGAAGCTCAGTGTGAGAGTTGTAACCATGCATTAGTAGGCAATCCTATGCAAATGTGGATAAGGATAGTGAATCCCACATTTCCCCAGCATGTGAGCCATGTCCCAAGAGTGTAAGTGTAGGAGTAGGGGAGTAGTAGAGTAGAATATAGGTAACATCATGAGGGAGTGTGTCAGAAAGGCTGTAAGCTTATTGGAGCACAGTGTCTTGTGTTTGCCCTGAGTTGCTCAGAATTGCAAGAGGCATGTCTACAGTTGTCCTTTTTGAAAACCAGAAACCAAAGGCATACGCCGTGAATATATCTGAAATTTCTTGCAAACATGCACACAGCGTGTGTGCACATGTGCGCTCGTGTGCGCGCGTGTGTGCTTGTTTGCGCGGCGCTGCCCTGGGCGGAAACAGAAAGGGAAAAGGAAGGAAAAGAAGTAGTAGGAAGTTAACCAAGGAGAACTAGCAGAGCTGCCAGGTGAAATATATCAGAATCAGCCAATTACACAGGTAGCAAACTAGGCCAGCCCAGCACTTTAAACTCTGTAAACAGCATTCTTCCCTGCTTTTTCCAAAGAACTCTGCAACACTGCAGTATACAAAGAGGGAAAGCCTAAAAACGTTAAAGTCAGACAAAATGTTAGGGGCTGCTCTTGCTATCATAAACCAACATGTGCAAGGTGCTGAGGGTGGTGATGTTGTGAATGCTGCTGAGCAATCCACAGTGAGGAGAGGGAGAAGAGTGTACAGACCCAGGGTAACCTACCAGGGGCTATATCAGCTGGAGATAGTGGAGCGCTACAGGGTGGACAGAAACCTCCTGCAGCAAATTGTTGAGCTGTGCCGGCCACGCCTCATGCACAGAACCAACAGAGGAGAACCCATCCCAGTGGATACCAAGGTATGTGTTGACCTAAGAATACTAGCTACAGGTACCTTCCAGAGACCAACTGGTGATATGATGGGGATTTCACAGGCATCAGCATCCAGTGTACTTCACCAGTTCCTGGATGCCATGTCAGCACATGTCGGTGAGCACGTATATTTCCCCCAATCCCGTGAGGCATTGGCCAGCAATATGCGTCTTTTCCACCAAATAGCAGAATACCCTGAGGTAGTGGGTGCAATAGACTGCACGCACATACATATCAAAGCACCACCCAGTGAGCAGGGTAGGGTCTACATCAACCGCAAGGGCTTCCCCTCCATCAACTGCCAGGTCGTGTGTGATGCCCAGGGCATAATAATGAATGTGTGTGCTGGCTGCCCTGGAAGCTATCACGATTCCCACATCTGGCATCTGATGAAGCTGTACCAGAGATTTGCCAATGAGGACATCTCTGACAGTCACCTAGTGGGGGATGCTGGATACGCACTGGAGTCGTGGCTGATGACACCCATCAGAAATGCACACACACCCGAACAAGAACTCCATAATGAGGCACATGCACAAACAAGAAACATTATTGAGCGTGTGTTTGGGATGCTCAAGTCACAGTTCCGGTGCCTGGACACATCAGGTGGAGCCTTGCAGTACTCACCAACTACATGTACTCAAATTGTCATGGTATGTGCCATGCTACACAATATGATCCTGTGAAAACAGCTGCAGCAGGAACAGCATGGGGCAGGGCCAAACAGCCCCCCACCATTGCCAAGGTCTGCACAGGCACAGTGTGACTCAGAGGAGGAACAACCTGAGCCTACCCCAGTTGGCAGAAGGATGCGTGCCCAGTATGCCCTGGCCATGGAAAAGAGGCAACTCATAGCACATACACTGACTCAGTAGGAACCCTGGAAATGACACTTCTCTCTGACTTGCACATACAGTAAAAGGGATACCTAACTTGACACTACCTTTTTTCAAACATGTATAGGGAGTGTACTATGTGCATCCAACATAGGCAACCCTGCAGCAGCACCTGAGGCATGAGTGCCCTATTTTAAGCAATATAAAGCACTGCTAAGCACATTTTACCAGTATTGAGCATATTTAAATTCAGTTGTGTGTAGCTGTGCACTGCGCTAACCAGCTCAATGCTGGGCAACACTGAGCAATGTTGGGCAATGTTGGGCAAAGTCGGGCAAAGTCGGGCAAAGTTGAGCAAAGTCGGGTAAACACACTCACACCTGCTTTACTGTTCCTTAAGCAGTCTGGTCTGCCCAGCAGGAAAATAAAAAGCAGTGACAGGGCTCAAACTCAGGATACTGTGCACTATAGTCACAGTACTGAACCACTAAGCCATGACAGCATTTCACTGGCACAGACACATCTTAACTCACTCACACATACCAGTTGGGGGGGGGGGTCACATACCTAACAGTCACAGCCAGCAGGACAAATGTAGACAAATGCAAACACAAACAAATGCTGTATCATGCCCTCTGAAGAGGCATATGAGTAACCTCCCCCCAGGCCTAAGCAGACAGAAAACAGCAGGCCAGGCAGTGTGATGTGGGTTGGGTAGGCTATGAAGTCACAAACTAATATGTGTGTAATTGGAAGCTAAGGTCTGTAGTGCAGTGGTATGCCTCAAGCCAGTACGATAGGCAACAGTACAGACTGAAATGGAGTACCTGACATAGCAGTGCAGGCCTAGCAAATGTGTATAAGTGTCAGGTGAACCCTTCATCCTATGTACACCCACAGTAACAATCAGGTGTGCCCCCCTGGATAGAAATGTACAAATAATAGTTGTCCCCACTGTATGCAGAATGACTCATGGAAGCCCTGCAGGCACACTGTGCTTCCTGTCGATGTACAACACAAAGGTGAGCCCTGAAGTAAAAACCAACTTGATTTTCACACACATATAGTATATATGCTCATACTGGGCATGCTCACACACAAACAAATTTGGCAAATTTCAGTCAGCAACATACTGAAAGGTCATACTGGGCATGCTCGCACACTTAGGCCATGTCTGAGTACAGCAGTGGGCCACACATATCTGGCAGCTGCAGTTCTTACTCCAGACACTTGTCACTATTCACCAATCCTGCCTTCTGCGCACACTGATATGAAAACAGACCCATATAATATATTGGACACCTGTCATAATCAAACTATGTACTCCAAGTACTTAAGTTGTTCAACGAAAGTGAAAAAACAAAGAAGATCAATAATTCTCCAATCAGTATCATCAAGAAACAATGAGCACTCCTAACATTATCCAAGCCATGGTCAAAGAGTCCATAGAGAGCCATGAAGCTTTCTTTCGCTATGTCATAAATATCAATGTAAACTCATATATGTTCTGAGTCACTGCAAACTGTAAATGAATACATGTACATGACTGACATTGCCAACATCTTGCCAGACAGATTCATACATATTTATCCCCTTCTCACTGACAACAGGGTCCATTATCATACCTGGAGATTGTGAAAACCCAGAAATCACATATATAATGGTTAAACAGCTCTTTCCAAACCTAAAAACACGGCATGTATGGGATAACATGGTTTCCCTGGCTGTGTCATATGTGAACTCCAAAACAAACAGACCCTGCACCTGAACAGTCTGTTGAGACTCACCGTCTGTACAGGATATGAAACTGTTGAATGGGTTACAGCAACGTTTGGCACACTCCACGAGTGTTGGTGCACAACAGACCATGGGAACTATTGTCTTATAAGCTTAATAAGCCTGAAGTGCAAGGCCATGGAGTCCATCATTATGGAACTCATAAACAGAGCTATTGAGAGTCTACAAACACCCAACCCTACCCATTTTGGTTTGGTCAGGGGCAGATCATGGTTCCTAAACCTGCTAGACATTTTTCAAGGCAGTTACCCAGGACATGCATCAATGAAATGAGCTACACACAGCTTACATTGACCTTGAAAAGCCCTTTCCCAACATCCCACACACATGTCCTATCCACAAAATCAACAACCTGTGCATAAACACGTATGTCATCTGATGGATTGCCAACTGGGGCACAGATAGATCCCACAAGGTAAGAATTGTGATCTCCTGTTCAGGCTGGTAACAACTGCGGTCCCCCATGGCTCAGTCCTGGGACCCCTCCTGTCTGGTGTATACTTTTCAGAAATACAGTCAAACACGAGGGCTATGTTTAGCAAGGTTTGTGGATGACTTCAAAAAGATTGTCAAAATTGATGATTGGGACAACAGAGACATCCTTCAAAAGGGTCTCAGTCAGACAGATGTGGTGTCAAACTTATGGGCTCAAACTACAGTCATACAAATACCACATAGGTGCCAACACCCTAAATATGGAGGTAATAATAAGGGATCTATGGACACACTACTTCCAGAAACACATTCACAAAGTGGTTAGAAAATCATGCTATATGTTCCCACAAACTGCCAAGGTCTTTGCATGTAGGTCAAAGGAGGTTCCCTCTAATCATCAGTCATCAGACCCATCATAGAGTACCACAACACACTTGCAATGAATCTGACTAGGCACCTTCAGCAGCTGGAAAGACCACTGACGTACCTCAAAAAGAGCATTACTGGCCTCAAACAGTTGCCCAATCCAACAAGACTGAATTTAACTCAATCTGTACTCTGTGGCATACTGTCTACTCAGGTGATATCTGCCCAACAGACAGGTCCATGTCCAATGCAGAACGGATGTATATGTGCTATCTGAAGCAACCCCAAGCTCACTGTACTACATGCTCTAGGGATATCATCATCACAACAATAAATATAACATGTTGGAGGGATACATTAATAACTCACAGGCTTCCCTTTCTTTGGAACAGGCTCCCTCCCAACCTACATTAAGCTGAGTCCCTCACTGACACTCTTCCAGAGGAGCCTTCATGAGTGTATGTGAAACCGAACTGTCACACCATGGATCACTTCATCAGCTCTACTACACAGAGGCCTAGGGAACTAACTCCATGGGTGGTGATAGCTGCACACTCTGGCCATGCTAATATATGCCTTCAGGCAGATAGCCTATTACCTGCCTATGTGCCTATATATATATATGCAGGGGGAACACAGTATAATAAGCCAAAGATGGATGGGCAGAGATGTGTGTAAGAGGGTGACCATGACAGGAAGCCATCCAGGACTGTCCCACCCAGCACACATCCCAATGGCACAAAAAACATGAGGTGCACATCTCACCCAGTGTACATAACAGCCACCAGTATCTGTAAGCATTACAGTGTATGTGGTCCATGTGCCTGCTGTACAACATGATGGTACAATGAAGTACACATCTACTATCTGTAGACATGTACCTGTCACATAGTCTACTACATACCTATGAACCTATCTTCAATAAGGCATATGTTAGCCTAGGCAAGTTGTGCAGCTTTCACCACCCCATTGGGTAGTCTCCCAAGCCCTCATTCTAATAGTTAGTACCCTAAGCCCCTTTCTAGTGGGGCTGCTGATGTGATGGCTGGTGTGAATTGTCTGTTTCCCATCCACTCATCAAGGTTCCTATTGAAGAGTGTCAGCGAGGGGCTCTGTCTGATGTACATTGGGACTCTGTTCCACAGTAAGGCAAGTGTCTGGGATGGTACTCTATCCCACCAGCATGTTGTATTCATTGTTGTGATGAGGTTCATATTCCTGAAGTGTGTAGGGCTACTCAGTTTTGTTATCTGTAGATGGAGCATGCTCAGCAGTTATGTGTTGGACATGGCTCTGTATGTTAGGCAGAGTGTGCCTCTGAGTAGGCGGTACGCAACGAAGAATATATTTAGTTTTACCAGTTGTGTTGCATAACACAACTGTTTGAGGCCAGTAATCGTCTTGGTGAGGTACCTCTGTGGTCTGTACAGCTGCTGGATATGTGTAGTTGAGTACATCCAAAATGGTGCATTGTACTCAATGATGGGTCTGATTACTTAAGAGTAGAGGGCCACCACTACCTCTTCGGATCCTGATGCAAACCCTTTGTTGATTAGGTGGGCCACATAGGATTTCCCAATCACTTTGGCAACACGGTTGTCAAAGGAAAGATGACTATCTACTTGTGTCCCCAGATCCCTTATTACCTTGAGAGTTTTAAGGGGGTAACATCTATGTGGTAGTTTGTGTGTACTTTGTTTTCACCAAAGGGGATCACTATGCATTCCTCCACATTGAGCTTGAGGCCATGATTCTGACAACACACGTCTGTCTCATAGAGTCCCTTCTGGAGAATATTTGTTTCATCTGGGGAATCTATTATGGCAAACACTTTACAGTTCTCAGCAAACTTAGTCAACCACAACCCTCCTGTGTAGGCATGTACATTTGAGAAGTCTATACCAAACAGGAGGGACCCCAGGACTGAACCCTGGGGACCACCAGTTGTTACCGGTGTAGAGTCTGACATGTAGCCAGCAACTCTTAATTTGTGGAATCTATCTGTGAGTCAGTTTGCAATCCACCTTATGATGTATGGATTCATGCCCAGGTTGGTGAGTTCATCTATGATACCTGACTGGGGAATGATGTCAAAGGCTGTAGTGAGGTATAGGTAGGCTGTGTTGAGCTCATTTCAATCATCTGTAGCCTGGATAACGGTCTCAAAGAAATCCACCCAGTTCAGGAGGCGTGATCTGCATATGATGAAGCCAAACTGGGTGTGCTCAACTGTGTGAAGGTTCACAATCTCTTTATTGTTGACTTCCATTCTGATTGGCTCCATTGCCTTAAACAGCAGACTCATCAGGCTCATGGAGCATGAATGCCAAGGGGTTTTTGTGGCCCCACCACTATGGAGTGTGAAGAATGTTGCTTTGCAACATTCTATGGGTACATATCCTGTACAGAGCATGTAGAGAGAGGTGTAGGTATCCTTGATGAATATGGATACATCCCCACCCTATGTGCTATGATCCAGGTCCTGATGCTGGAAGGTATGGAATGAGTAGTACCCTGGTAGTGCTGGTGTGCTCTCTGGAGCCTTGAACTAGGTTTCTGTTACTGCACAGATATCAATATTCTCCATACTGAGATGTGCCTTAAGTGTGTGCATCTGGAGGCTGAGACTTCTGGCAATGAGTAGCATTTAGCTACCTTTGTGGTTATTTATGTTGGTTATGGGGTTTGGTTTGTCCTGAGTGACCGGTATTCCACACCTGAAGTCAATGCCTCATTGGTTCCATCTGACCATAAGCTAATTACCCTACATATCCACATTCTGGACCCACCCCCCATTAAGGAAACCATGTTAAAAAATGTCTCCAAAGCCAACTTCATGCTTCTTAAGACAGAAGTGCTGAACTTCAGGACACCCATGCAGATGGACAATACTGTTACAACTACTGAATCCTTCACAATTGCACTTTATAAGCACTTACATGAGTGCATGGATAGTGCTATTCCAAACAGAACCAAGACACTATCCTCCAAAAAAAGGAAGCCAATCTGGTGGTCCCCTGCCATAAACAAACTGCACAACAGAAGGAAGAAATTGTTGCAAAATAGGGTAAAATCCCATGAATGGAGGAGCTCCCTGGTCAGCCTCAGGAAGAAGCTACAATCCCTGATAAAATCCTCCAAAGCTAGTTACGAAAACAAAGTCGACACTGATTCTAAAGACAACCACAAAGCATTCTATAGCTATGTCAAGAATCTGAATGGCAACACTCAGATCTGCTCTGAGTTACAGCACAATGGCACTAAATATACAGACCCAACTGATATTGCCAACAGCCTGGCAGATAGGATCAGTGCTAACTTTACCCCCCTCTCACCCATGAAAGAGCACATCTCTATACTGGAAGAATGCAAAGTTGCTGTCATCATGGCTGCACAGGTAAAAACCACTCTCCAAAGCCAGGAACACAGCATCCATGGGACCAGATTACATCCCAGGCTGCGTTCTAATCGAACTACAGAACGATCTGGCACCACACCTACATACCATGTTCAATCATAGCCTCACCAAGGCTTTGTGCCTGCTGAATGGCGCACAGCAATGGTTATCCCACTACACAAGGGGGGAGCCACCATGGACCCCGGGAACTAACGCCCCATTAGCCTGATGAGCCTGGTCTGCAAGGCCATGGAACATATCATCATGGAACTTATAAACAAAGACATTGGTAATCTCCAAACTCAGGACCATAACCATTTTGGGTTTGTAAAAGGCAGATCATGTCTCCTAAACCTGATAGACTTCTTTGAAGCAGTCACCAAAGCCGCAGACAAGGGTAAGGTGGTTTACACAGCCTATCTAGATCTTGCCATGGCTTTCGACACCATCCCCCACTCTGGAATTGTGGATAAATGCACTAAACTAGGTATAAATCCCTATGTCACAAGATGGGTTGCCAACTGGCTCACTGACACAGCTCACACTGTGAAAGTAGCAGACTCCAAGTCTGACTTCGGACCAGTGACAAGTGGAGTACCGCAGGGTTCAGTCCTGGGTTCTATCCTGTTTGGTATCTACATCCCTGAAGTACAGGTTAACATGGAAGGTGTCTGGCTAATGACGTTCCCAGATGACTACAAACTAGGAGCCATAATTGAAACTACTAACAATGTGGACATCCTACTAAAGGGCCTCACTGAGACAGATGCCTGGTGTCAAAGCCATGGCCTCAAGCTCAATGCCAAAAAGTGCATTGTCATCCCCTTTGGTAAAAACACTGTACCCATGAACTACAACATAGGTGGTAGTATACTTAACACCGAAGGTGTGATAAGATACCTTGGGACACAGGTGGACATTAGACTCTCCTTTGATAATCACATCACCACAGTAGTCAGGAAATCCTTCTATGTGGCACACCTCATCACAAAAGGTGTCTCATGCAGAATAAAAGAGGTCATTGTTCCCCTCTACTCATCACTCATTAGATCCATTATAGCGTATAATGCCCCTTTTGCTATTTACCTCACAAGACATCTACAACAACTGGAAAGCCTGCAGAAATACCTCACAAAGAGGATTAACAGCCTCAAATACATGCCATACACAGACTATCTCAAAACACTACAGCTTTACTCTGTCGCATATCGCCTACTCAGAGGTGATCTCTGCCTAACATACAAAGCTATGTCAAACACAGAGCTGCTGGACATGCTCCACTTAAAGAAATCCCAATCCCTCCGAGCATTGGCCCCAAAACCCAGACTGAAATACAAAAGGAGGGGGTGTATCCATTTTCATAAAGGTTACCCACACCTCCAGGTTAGTGGCACAGCACGAGGCCTTGGAGACCATGCAAGTGCAACTAATATTAGGCAAAGCTGCTTATCAGATCATAGCCTGCTACAGATCACATACCTTGTCTCAGGACCCTCACTCAGTATTCCTGAGAACACTGGGAAATATAAAGGTCCTACCAAACACCATGATATGAAGAGATTTCAACTACCCAAACATTGACTGGGAGAATTACTTGAGTACAAAGTCCTTTGCCCAATGCTTCCTAGAGTTTATAAACTCAAATGGCCTGGAACAGCTGGTCAACACGCCCACTAGAGGTGACAACATACTGGACAGGATCATCACCAACATGGGGGATCAGTGTTCCACACCAGAGGTAAACCCCTCGCTGGTAATATCAGATCATGAAGTAATCACACTGGACATCCACATCCCGACCCCCCCCCCCCCTAGTCAACAAAACCACTGTGAAAATCTTTTCAAAAGCAAACTTCACACTTCTCAAGACCGAAGTGGAAAGTTTCAAAGCCCCCTTGCTACAGGATAATGCTATCCAATCTGCAGAATCCTTTACAAGTGCATTCAATGAGCATCTACAGGGATGCATGGATCGAGCCATCCCAATAAAAACCAAGGCTCACTTCTCCAAAAAGAAGAAACCAATCTGGTGGTCCTTGCCCATAAATAAGATATACAACAGAAGGAGGAAACTAACACATGACAGAGCAAAATTCCAAAAAGGAAAGGCATCACTGATCATTATTAGCAAGAAACTACGATCGCTCATAAAATAATCCAAGTCCAGTTTCTAAAGAAAAATTGCCAAGGAATCTAAAGATAACCACAAAGCCTTCTTTAGCTATATCAAACATTTAGGTGGCAACTATCAGTTATGCTTTCAGCTATTGCAAAATGACAAAAAATACACTGAACCAACTGACATTGCCAACATCCTGGTGGACAAGTTCAGTGCAAACTTCACCCCCCACCCCCAAAAGGGCCTGTGTCCATCCCAGAAGAATGCAGAGCCTCAGACTTCATGGTCATGCAGGTAAAAACAGCCCTCTCCAAAGCTAAGAACACAGCATCAATGGGACTAGATGGTGTCCCAGGCTGTGTCTTACACGAGCTCCAAAAGGAACTAAACCCTCACCTACATTCACTGTTCATACTCAACCTTGCCACAGGCTATGTACCCAAAGAATGACGTACAGCAACAGTCATCCCGCTCCATAAAGGTGGTGCCACAACAAAACCTGGGAACTATCACCCTATAAGCCTAACCAGCCTGGTCTGCAAAGATAGGAGCGAATTATCATGGAACTCATAAACAGAGACATTGGGAACCTCCAGATACTGGACCCTAGCCAATTTGGCTTTGTTAAAGGCAGATCCTGCCTCCTAAACCTAGTTGACTTCATTGAAACAGTTACCAAGGCCATAGATGAAGGGAAGGTAGTCCACACAGCCTACCTGGACCTCACTAAGGCCTTTGACACCATTCCCCATTCTGGCATCATAGACAAGCTTACCGGCTTGAACATTAACCCCTATATCACAAGATGGGTGGCCAACTGGCTCATGGATAGAACACACATGGTCAGAGTTGCAGGTGCCATGTCCGACTCTAAACCAGTCGCAAGTGGCATCCCACAGGTCTCGGTCCTGGGACCCCTCCTGTTCAGTATATACTTCTCTGAGGTACAGACAAGCATGGGAGGACTATGGCTGACAAAATTCACAGATGACTGTAAACTGGGGGCCATAATCAATTCTCTGGCTGATACAGACATCCTCCAGAAGGGTCTTACAGAGACAGATACCTGGTGTCAAAACCATGGCCTCAAGCTGAATGGCAAAAAATGCATAGTCATCCCCTTTGGAAAAAACAAAGTGCCCACAAATTACCACATAGGTGGTAATCCACTAGGTACGGAAAATGTAATTAGGGACCTGGGGACCCAGGTAGATAGTAACCTCTCCTTTGATAATCACATTGGCAAAGTGGTTAGTTATTCCTTCTATGTAGCCCACCTAATCACGAAAGGGTTCACCTCTAGATCAAGAGAGGTCATTGTGCCCCTCTACTCATCACTCATTAGGCCCATAATAGAGTACAATGCCCCATTTGGTATGTACCTTAAGGGG